>NW_027491186.1:0-227704 GCF_021521415.1 Bidens hawaiensis | reverse complement strand
AGTGCGGCACTGAGCAAAGATACGTTTCGTCACGCATTCGACGTATCTAATAGGGCGTCTCTGCGGTAGCGACGGAGCGACATGATTCAGAATCATTTGTAAGAACCGAGGATACATGATAAATCGCTCGCAGCGCCACAGCCCTCCTCTGACGATCGATCTCGTAAAAGATCAGCTGACTAAATGAATATCGACGGTTGTAAGTCAGCGCAGCCATGGCAGACTGCATCGTCGCGCCCATCCCATCCGTTCCTGCCTTCCTCCCAGACATGCATACAATCAAAACATGCATCAGGAAGCGCCACTGATCCAGCAAAAACCCTTTCCTCCTCTGCGAGTCCCCAGCGGACCCGAATAACCCATCCTCAAATACGCTCCATCACGAAAAGGAGCTACGAACTCCGTTGGGTCATCTCTTGTTTCTTCACCAAACTGCAGAGCCAACCGTATATCTTCCGAGGAAAACTGCACATCATGACCATTGACGGTTGCTCGCATCACCGGGGGGCTCAGGCCTGCAATCATAGTATACTGTTTCCCAAAAGTCTTCTATGTTAGGCAGTGAAATGGGCAATGTATTTGTGATCGCATGAAAGATTCTTGATCTCTGGAGAAACGTGATAATCTCCCTGTAGTCTTCTACGCCTCTTGCGTCTGGATCTAAAATGATATACTGGTTATGGGCCGGAAAGAATTGTCGTTGATCATCACCGTCATCACCACCAGCACCGCCAACAGCAGCCATATCTGTACAAAACAAAAAAAGTTAGACAATGTGTAAGCAACTCACAAGTTCGCTTTGTACCACGAGCGAAGTTGTGATTAAACATGTACAGGCGAACTTAAAGGTGAGGCGAAGTTGGGAACAACTTCGCTTCATCTGTAAGTTCGTCTAAAACCTGTTAAGTAAATTTTTATAGGCGAAGTTGATGATAACTTCGCCTTATCACAACATCGCCTCAGGCGAACTTGAGTTCAAGGCGAAGTTACGGATAACTTCGCCACAGGCGAAATTAAGCTCCAGGCGAAGTTGTGGATAACTTCGCCTAAACCCTAACTTCGCCTGAATCTGAAACGGCGACTGTTCAGATTCAAAGGGTCTAGATCCGATGATTTCGGAACGATTTGACGATCCAGGAGTGAAGAACAACATATATTAATGGTTTTGAGACGTAAAGTTCGTCCATGAACACGTATTACAAGGGTGAAAAACTTGGTTTTGAAGGTTCGACGACCCGATGTCTCGAACCGGGTAAGAACTATAAAGAACGAGTAAGTTTGGGAAAGATATTGACAACACATACCGTCAATGAACACTAGAAACTGGAATCAAAGATCGAAGTTCGAAAAGCAAACACAATCGCCGGATAAACTGTTTTTGATTATAAGTTCGCCGGAAATTTGAAAATAATGGTACTGTTCCAGTCTTAAAAGTCCTTATATAGGGCAGAGTTTGTTCAGGCGAAGTTACGCTTAACTTCGCCTAGGCGAAGTTAAGCACAACTTCGCCGAATTCAACAACTTCGCCCGTAATTTCAAAATCAACCCTTTAAGTTTGAAGAATCTTGCCCTTAACATTAGAAGCTTCCAAAAAGAGTTAAACAAAAATGATCATGTCCAAGTAACCAGTTATAAAATAATATAACTACAAAAATAGAAAAACTAAAAAAAATTTAACGAAATAAAGGATCAAATTTCAGTCTAGTCAGGGACCACTACGTTTTTAGAAAAGATCCTAACAGGAATCATACTAACTACGTGACTGTCACTTGGATCCGTGTTTAGCTGTATTATGACATAGATAAACAGGTTGTAGGCATGTAAATAACTTAAATGGTTTTCATCGTTTCTGTGATACGGATTAAGGTTCAGTTAAGCTCAAAATTTAAGTAGGCAACAACTCAAAGATAATGATGCCTTCTATCTATTCTCAAAGCGTATTTGGCTATACCCAAGTCACCCCGAATTGACTTCGACCCATAGTGTCTGATTAACTTGTAGATACTCGTTTTCTGCTTCCCGTTCTTTTCTTACTCCAGAATTGAGAAGTCTTGATTGTGACTATGACTCATAAGTACTGAAAATATACATTTTTTTTTTTTTGAACGATACATACTTATAGACTTCGGAGTACTAAACCACTGCAAGTCCCGAATCTGGATCACTGCAGTGTCTTGAAATGCTTTCTTTACGGGAATCAGAACACTCACGGGCTCGTGTATGACTGGGTAGTCGCTTTTCTGCCTATCATTCGGAAAGATATGTATGAAGACATTCAAAACTCTTAAGGAGTTTCCACGTAAAATCGAGTAGTTTAAGTTAGTATCACATACACTTTTACGCACCATAAAAATTACCATGACATACAATGACTGTTCTAAAGCCTTTTAAGCTTAATAACTTCACTAGTTAAGCACACACAATCAGTATATATATCATTTTCCAAGGTTGGATCAATTTTCTGTTAAACAAGCAACGAACTTCTTACGAAGTATTAGACTTGAAAAGTAATTTCATTTCCCAACAAAAGTTTTGATTTCAATCGCCCCGATCACGTCAAAGTCTTCAGGTAAACGGCAATCCTGAGGATCCAATGGATCAACTGGACCGACCACATACAAGTATGTGTCCTTCTTACTAAGAATGACCGACTAATTTTCAGCGACAGAAAGAAAACACATCATAACTGCCCCGGTCACTTTCAGTCATCTGGTTAATGGCGACCCTCATTTTCTAAGTAGAAACGAGGACCAAAACATATCCGTGGATATGTCGGTCAAACGGAGGTAACCGACTAATTTTAAGCAATAGTGACGTTTTTTTTTTTTTTTTTTTTTTAATAAACACAAAGACATGGTTACTCGGGATTGATCATCCCGTTCAGCTCAATTAGGTTTTGAAATCTGGATTTATCAAACGCTTTTGTAAACAGATCAGCAAAATTTTCCAGCGTATCAACCTTTTCGATCTTGATCAGTTTCTTCTCAGCACAATCCCGTATGAAGTGATGACGAATGTCAATATGCTTAGTTTTACTGTGCTTCACGGGATTGTTAATTACTGAGATGGCGGCAGTGTTATCAATTAAAATAGGAGTGAGTAAGAAATTCAGACCATAGTCGCGCAATTGTTGCTGAATCCACAAAACCTGAGAACAGCAGTTGGATGCTGCAATGTATTCAGCTTCACATGTTGAGATTGCAACTGATGTCTGTTTCTTGCACTGCCAGGAAACTAATCTTCCTCCAAGAAACTGACAGCCTCCTGTTGTCGACTTCCGACTCTGATTGCATCCTCCATAATCAGAATCTGTATATGCCACCAGTTCAACGTCTCCTCCCTTTGGGTACCACAACCCTAGCTTCGGCTTGCCCTTGAGATACCGTAGTATCCTCTTTGCACCTTTCAAATGAGATTCTTTCGGATTTGCCTGAAAACGTGCACAAAGACAAACAGCAAACATTATATCAGGCCTAGAAGCAGTTAAATACATTAATGAACCTATTATCGCCCGATACAGAGTTGGGTCCACATCTGCGTCACCATCTGATTCAGCGCCCAATTTGTGATTGACGCAGATTGGAGTGTCATATGGAGAACTGTCCTCCATCTTGAATCTCTTCAGCACATCATGAACGTACTTCGTTTGATGAATGAACATCCCGTCCTTCTTCTGATCAACCTGCAATCCTAGAAAGAAAGTTAGTTCACCCATAGCACTCATCTCGAATCGTTTCTTCATGACAGCCTCAAAATCCAGACACATGGATACTCTTGATGCAGCAAAAATGATATCATCCACGTAGACTTGAACCAGCAGGAAGTCACATCCTTCTCTCTTCACAAACAACGTACTGTCGATCAATCCCCTTTCAAAACCGTTTTCCAGCAAGTAGTCTGATAACGTTGAATACCAGGCACGAGGTGCCTGATGTAACCCATACAACGCCTTGCTCAACCTGTATACGTGATCAGGAAAGTCTGGGTCAGGAAAACCCGGAGGTTGCTCAACATACACAACCTCATCAACTTTCCCGTTTAGAAACGCGCTCTTCACATCCAACTGAAATACCTTCATCTTTTTAAATGCAGCAAACGCCAAAAACAATCGAATCGCTTCTAACCGGGCGACAGGAGCAAACACCTCATTGTAATCAATACCCTCTTGCTGATTAAACCCTTTAACAACCAGCCTTGCCTTATTTCTTATGATAATCCCCTTATCATCTCTCTTGCACTTGAACACCCATTTTGTGCCTATAGCATGCACATTCCTTGGTTTTTCAACCAAAGTCCAGACTTCCATCTTCTCGAATTGAGCCAACTCTTCTTGCATGGCCTCGACCCACGAGCTGTCCTTAAGAGCCATTTGGTAATTTTTCGGTTCAATCTGGCTAATAAAGCAGGAGTACAAACATTCGTTCATTATACCCGTTTCTTTTATGCTTGTATAAACACAGGTGTGCTCATTCAAGCTACTTCTGGTTTGTACACTTGAGGACACATCACCTATAATATTCTCCAAAGGGTGATCTTTGTGAATTCTCGTGGTCGGAACAGCACCGACATGCAAATTATCTTCCAAATTTGAAGAGATCTCATCAATGGTTGTTTCTGGTTGAGAGTGAAATGGATTGATAAACTCATCTTCAGTTGAGGCAGTAGGGGTACCAATAGTGTTTGATGTGGAAGGTTGAGATTTCTCAATCAGCTGTCGTTGCAATAGATTCTCTTCCTCATCAAATATCATCTTCGTCACAGCTCTTTCGCCTTCTTCAGAAATTTCTAAATCAGGTACGTTAAACGACTTAAAGAGCTTAACATAGTCGAAAAGCTCAGCAGGTCCATTGCTTGGTTTTGGCGATTGGTAACTAGTAATGTCGGTGTTACAAACCACCTCCACCTTGCAAGTCGAAGTATTGAAGACCCGTCTGTTGGGAGTCCCAACTACATAACCGACTAAGATTCTTTCATCGGCTACTTCACCAAATTTCGAATTAGTCTTCAAAATCGAACAAGGAGACCCAAATGGTTCAAGACCACACAAGTTGGGCTTCCTTCCATGCATAAGCTCGTAACAAGTTTTTCCAAGTTTCTTAACGGTTAACACCCTATTCAGAACATAGCAGGCTGTAGCAACTGCTTCAGCCCAGAACATCACAGGAAGCTTCGAGTCTGCCAGCATAGTTCTGGCTCCTTCAATTAACGTTCGGTTCTTCCTTTCAGCCACTCCATTCTGTTGCGGAGTATACGGAGCGCTGTATTGATGTTCAATTCCCTTCTGAAGACAGAAGATTTCCATTTCAAAGTTCTTGAACTCTGTCCCATTGTCACTTCTGATGAATTTAACTGATTTACTCATTACGTTCTCAACTTTTGTAATTAGATTCTTCACCATTTGAGCCGTCTCATCTTTCGTTTTCAGAAAATATACCCACGAATATCGCGAGTAGTCATCAGTGATCACCAAGCAGTAAGAAGTACCACCTAGACTTTTTACATTCACGGGACCGAAGAGATCCATATGAAGTAGTTCTAGAGTACCGGCAATTGAATTGATCTTCTTGGTGAGATGGGATTTCTTGTGTTGTTTTCCCTTCTTGCAGGCTATGCATTTGTCTTCAAAGTTAAAACTTTTTAAGGGAACGCCCATCACAAGCCCATTTTTGACAATGAAGTTCATCTTCCGAAGATGAATATGTCCCATTCTCCTGTGCCACAATTCTGATTCTGATTCGCTTGCTTTTGTCATTAAACAAGATTCTCCGGTGGCCATTTCAGTAGACCTCATGTCCATCACATATGTATTCGTTTCATGTGGAGCTTTCATTACTATCCATTCGTCTGGTATCTGAAAACCAGGCTTCAATACTATCGCTTCATTCTTCGTGAAATGGACAGTGTAATCTTTATCACAAATCTGCGACACACTCAGCAGATTGTGCTTTAATTCCTCCACAAAGTTTACATTCTCAAGTGTCATTCTCCCATTCGACACTGTTCCTCTACCAGTAATCCTTCCTCCGCTCTCACCAGCAAAACTAACTCTTGCTCCCTGAACAGGTTTTAAATCTTGCAACAAGTGTTTGTTGCCCGTCATGTGCCGGGAACAGCCACTATCTACAATCCAGAGATTGTTGGCCGCCCTGTTCAACTGTTCCTGCACAATAAAACAAAGAGTTAGAATTTTGGGACCCAAGACCAATTGGTCTTGGATCGATACGTCCCGTACCCTGGCTTTCTCAAGTTAGCATCAGGATAATTTCTGTAAGTCCTGTTAGGAAATCTCCTTGCAGATTGAGTGTAATGCCTCCCAAACACTTGTGAGTTGAAAGTGTTATATCTTGTGGTTTGGTTGAAAAACTGAGGTTTGTTTTTATGAAAACTTGAATTAGTTACATTTTGGCCCTTTGAAAAGTTTTCATTTTTAGCAGTAACAAAATGACGCTTATCCTCAGTTTTATTTGGCCTCACACCTCTGAATCTCGGCTTCAGAGGGCAATCTGCAACTAGATGTCCTAATTTATTACATCTAAAGCAACACCGACTCTCCTTTTTCTTGTCAAATGTTGGTTTGGATGTAGAGGCAGTGTTACCAGCCGTTCGTCTCACATAAGGTGGGACGTACGGATTGAGTGGAGAACTCTTTTTAGAAATGTTATTTTTATCTCCACCGGTGGGTAACCCTACCTTCTCTTTTGTCTGACCAGATTCAGACAACTTATCCGATTCCGATGAGACTGGACTCGAGACAGAAACTTTCACATTTGAAACAGGCAAACTCGTTTCGCCACAGCTAACACTTGGTTCTATATTTGTAACCTTGATGGGAGTTGTCTGAGTAACCTCGAAATCAACAGATTTCTGAACACTCGGATTATAAGTATAGTTGTGGTTAAAGGGTGGTGGAACTTCGTGATAACCGATTCCTCCCCTCTTTGCAGAGGTACCTTGATCACTCACGAGGTGATCAAGGATGGCCGAGGAATTCCTGAACTGCTCAAGTTTGCGGTTCAGTTCCACCACCTTCACCTGGTGGTCAGCAATCTGTTTATCCCGATCAGCAATCACTTTAGTTTTTTCTTCTAAAACTTCATAACTAAGATCAATTATTTCAATTTTCTCAGCAAGTTTAGTTTTTAAGCTTTGAATGTCTTTTTCACATGCTTTTATTTTAATTTTATAACTGTTTTCTCTTGCTTTCGTAAAATGGTGATCTTCTTTAATAGTTTTAAAATCAGCATCTAAACGGACGTACTGATCAGTCATTGTTGTTAGTTGCTCAGACAAATTTTCACAATTAGTACAAATATTCTTATTACTTACCTCGGAGCGATTGTCCTTGTCATCTGCCATGAAAGTTGTTTCTTCTTCAGTAGCTTTCTCATTTCCATCAACCTTCTCACATTCTTTAACTTCAGCCTCATCCATGTTCGCTTGCTCACCAGATTCATTTGAATACAGGTTCCAGTTGTATTCACCTGCCTCTCTGGTCAACATGGCATTAATCTCTCTATTAACTCCAGAGTGTTGTGTAGGCCGACCTTGTCCACGTTCAACTCTTTCATTTCTGCATTCTTTGGCAAAGTGCCCGTATTGCTGACAATTATAGCACCTTACCTTAGATTTGTCGAATCCAGGCCTACCACCAACAAACTTTCTCCCAGTTTTATTCATAAACCGTTTTACTCGCCTCACAATCATTGCCATTTGCCATTGCAAATCCATCTCCTCCAGATCATCAGCATCGATCTGGTCGTAATCCTCATCCAGAACAGCAGGGTCCACAATCTTCCCCTGGATGTAGTTTTCGTAGGAAGCAATAAATGATGCATAGACTGCAAACTGCTCCTCAGCAGATTTTACACTCATAGGCATCTTGGAATAATTATTGCTTGAGGCATTTGCAGAGAAACCACTTGTGGATGCTTGAGGCTTTGAAGTACTTGATCCTCCAGCAATGAAACAGACATCACCATTCGAGTTTACAGAAACGTTTCCTTCATGAGAAGAGTTAGAACCTGACTCCCCTTTTGAGTAATAAGCAGCTGTTTCAGGCCTCAAACTTGAGCCTGAGTTAACCTTTGCACCATACATACCAGGGTCTTGTATCTGATCTGTTGGTGTTTCTTTTCGAACCATATTAAGCTCATAAGTTCTGAGCTTGTTTACTGCCGTTTCCAGATCATAATTAGGAAAGTCTCTGTCTTCCCTCATAAGAACGGTGTACATTTCCCACTTCGGTGGGAGAGCATCGAGAAGCTTTTCAACGATCTCTTCTTCTCGGTAAGCAATCGAATAATTGCTAAGCTCTGTCATTAGATGATAGTATCTGGTGATAATATCATCCAGTGATTCGTTCTTCAAAAATTTGAAGACGGAGAACTGAGTCTTCAAAAGTTTAATCTTTGATGCACGGATACCCACGTTCCCCTCGAATCTATTTTCAAGAGCATCCCAAAGTTCTCTCGCAGAAGTGTACTTTTGGAACGTATGGAGAACCTCTTGAGGAAGTGCCATTGTTATAGCAGCATGGGCCTTGCTCTCGGCCTCATACATTTTCTTTTCTTCGTCCTCCATTTTGCTATACTTCTTAACCACATCACGACCTTCGTATTGCATAGTTGGAGGGATATATCCATCCTGGATGCACACCCACATTTTTGCATCCTGATATTTAATGTATTGGATGAATCTGTCCTTCCATGCCACGAAGTCAGTTCCTTTCATCAACCTCGGGGCTTTAGTGGCTGACCCCGCTTCTACTTCCATCTTGACTAAATCGGAGATGTTAATTGACGACATCTTTGCGAAAACCCGAAAACCCGAAAATTTAAAAAAAAATCTTCCAAACAGCACAGTAGGCGAAGTTAAGAATAACTTCGCTGAAAGTTAACTTCGCTGGATCTTAAATTCGCTTGACTGGGCGAAGTTAAAAATAACTTCGCTTAGAAAGAGCGAACTTAGGAGATAAGCGAACTTGGGAGGTAAGCGAAGTTGAGGATAACTTCGCTGAAGCGAACTTATGAGGGTAGGCGAAGTTGTGGTTAACTTCGCTTAATCCTTATATCTTCGCCGAAACCCTACTTCCGGTGACGGCAACTTCGCCTGAAGAGATAACTTCGCCCGATGAACAAGGAAACTGTTCAGATCTGATTTCGTCAATCTAGCAGTTTCCGATCGATGTAATGGCTTGAAAATGACTGTCAAACACGAGTAAAACACAATCCCAACAAAAACACGTCCCGCGAATAGGTCAAACGAGACGTTTTCTACACCCGCGTGAAATCCCGAACCTCACAATCGAGCCGATGGCTCTGATACCAATTGTAGGTTCCTGGACGGATCGTACACGGGATGTCGCTATCTGCGCAGGTGCGGAATCCCTGCGTAGTTAGATACGAGTGCAGAATATGTATAAACCAAACACACGAGCAATGAACGAACACGTTATATTGATAACCGAACACGTGACTCGAGGTCACTATTACAGACACTGACACGTAACACTCGAAGTGAACAGCTGAAACGAAACCCTAAAAACCAACTCTCGAAACTGTTTCAGCGAACAGTTTATAAACACGACAACTTCGCCATAGGCGAAGTTGTCAATAACTTCGCTGGTTCAACAAGTTCGCCTGAGCGAACTTGTTGACAACTTCGCACGTACAAAAACATAAACATAATCATAAACATAATTACATTACAGACTCGATTACAAATGCTAGACTATGAACTACTGACACACATGTACTAACAGGATGTAGTGTTGGAGGAAAAATAAGAGTTTTTGGTGTTTGAAAGTGAATGAGTGAAAATCTGATGTGAGAACCGATGTGGCGTGTTCAGTTTGTTTTTTCTCATCCACCATTGTGGATGCTCTTACAAGCTCTTTCAAAATGTATTAAAAAAATTATAGGGTGTTATTGGAACTTTTAAAATATACAAAACTATAATTTTCTCTTTCATCCAATCACAATACCCTAAACCACTTTTTATAAAAACCCCACTCACTAAATTTGATGGACGAATTATGAATGCTCTTACAACCACACTCTACAATATAGAGGCCAGCCTCACATAATATAAAGAAGGTGTTGGGAATGCTCTAAAATAGCGCGTTTTTTTTCCGAAATTATAGTTACCTTAATGGGTTTTATCTTGGACTATGCGTAGGAGTGAGCAATTCGGGGTTCCGAACCGCTACAACCGTGGAACCGGAACCGAACCGCAAGATCCAAACCGTATTATTGTATTATGGGTCCGGTTCCTGTTCTTAAATTTAGTTGAAAATGGTTCCCGGTTCAGTTCCGGTTAGAACCGGCGGTTCCAGTTATAGAACCGCTAGAACCGGGTTAGGTTTAAACTTTGAATTATATTTAAAATCCTCTATATTTAGTAGGCATTCCAACTTCCATGTACTAGCGACCATCCACGTTCTCACTTTCTCGGTTATATACAATCCCTTAATGATAATCATATTCCATTGCCCTAAATTTGTTTAAAGATATAGTTGTTTTTTATAATATTTTGAGTCATTCTAATCTACTCTGAATCCCTTCCATTAAAATATAATATGTTGATATGATAATGTATTATTTTCCGAATTGTAGCTTTGTTTCTTACACATTCTAATAGTTTATTGATGTGCTTAAAACAGTCAATTAAATTTTAACTAAATTAACAAGTAATAAAAACTAGACTTAAAACTCAACTACACAAAACACCGGCAAGTGAACCGGTCAATTGTACTAAAGCTAAGTAAATCCGGAATATCGAATCCACAGGACTCTATAAATTACGTTAATTAACTAATTAGACTCGACTTACGACACGACTATTTATTGTTAATGTTTAAAGGGGGATTTTTAAACTAATATTAAACTAAGATTAAACTAAGAAAGTAAATAAACAAGTTAACGAGAAACAAGCAACTAAACACAAGATCGAAACCAATCAGAGAAGGAATCTACCTAGGTAAGAATCCCATGCATCAACAATCATCAATCAATGGACAAATAACATGATTATGGAAACTGATTTCTAAACGTGTTCATCTAACAAACCCTAAGGACCTTTGACTGAATCAAATGAAATCCCAAAGAACAATTACTAGATTATTAAGCAATCAGTTGAATTGATTTCCGCAAAGTCATCAATTAGGGTTAATTAATTGTATCTAAAGCAAGCAATCTTACGAAACACTAAACCCTAGATAACTTGATAAAATAACATGACATCATGAACATGGATCAACACAATAAGCAAGAATATTGTCACGACTATCCTAGCATGCAATTGACCAAGACACATGAACAACTCCTCACCTTACAGCTATTGGAATTTAGCAAAACATTTAAAACCTTAACCAACTATCAACAAGCTTCTATGATCTAATGGGCCCATTTAATCACAATAATCAAAACACCAGGTAATGATTTAAACATAAATCCTCACCTTACAGCTATTGGAATTTAGCAAAACATTTAAAACCTTAACCAACTATCAACAAGCTTCTATGATCTAATGGGCCCATTTAATCACAATAATCAAAACACCAAGTAATGATTTAAACATAAACCCTAAATCTAAAGAACACAATCAAAAGATAAAAGATCTATGTGAAGCTATAATTAACAATCAATCAAGATAATAAACATTCATATGCATGAAAGCAAAATCAAGTCTTTTACTATTAAATCAACGAAACCATAATCAAAACATTATCCAAAGCAAGAATCAAGTCTCAAACATGTTCATTAAACCTAGGTAGACATGAAGTCTAGCCTAGCATAGTTATTAAAAACAATCCTAAACAAGTCTTAAAAACAAAGAGGAAAGACATCAAGAATAATGAACAAGGAACGAAAGTTAGAGCGATAAAACCCTTAGCGATTGATCCTAGAACACCCGGATGAAAACTATCTCGATCCTCCTTGGTTCCTAGCTTCAAATCACCTTCAAACCCTTGATTTATCTCTCAAAAACGGCTGCCCAAAAGCTTCGATTCGGCTAGGTTTGCAAAAAGATGTTTATATAACGAAAATCGGGCTTGGACTTGCAATTTTTGCCTGACCAGAAGGCCTAGGCGCCCGACCTAGGCATCCTGGGCATTTGCCTAGGCACGGTGCGGCGCCCTTTTTTGGGGAATTTTCGTTTTTTCTTTTATTTATTATTTAACCTGTTAGGTCCCTTTCATGAACTCCAAGTAACGTTTAGAACCTTCTAGACCTTCTTTTCTTTTGACCACCATGCCACCATTTACATGAAAACAAATCAAAACTCTAAGTGTACTAATCATGTAGCCAATGATGAACAAAACGAACTTAAAACTTTGCATGAAAAGATAGAAAGAATTAAGTTTAACATGCAAGACACCAAAAGAGTTAAAACACGATAAATATATAATAAACTTGACTCGAAAACTTAAATTAATAAAAGATAAACAAAACTCGAACTAAAACGAACTCAAAACATTAAAGAAACACAACTTTACATGGGATTCGAGATGTATAAATAGATGTATATCAAATATCCCCACACTTACTCTTTTTTCGTCCCTGAAAAAGTCTTATGCAGTTGGATCAGAATCGGAAAATATAGTCTAACAAACAAATAGGTTAAATTTTAAAGCTTAGAAAAACGCAAAAACCGCGATCACCGATATTGTTGTCCACTTAAACCCATGCCTTAATCTTTACAGGGACAAATAAGATCCGACAATTTTTTACTCAGTGGTTTACACAATTAAGACCCGTTTATTTTCAGCTTTTACCGGACCATACCACTCCAACTTGACTTAAACCTCAAAATTAGCAGATTTAAAACTTTTGTTGCTCTATTTTTTCATGAATAGCTAAGATGATCAAGGGTATTGTTTATCCACCTAAGCTTAAGCATCAAAGTCTACCAAGCAGCCATTAGATACGATTAAGGTTCAATTATTTTATAGCTAGTGTTCCCAACAGCATGACATACCCCGTTATCAAGCAACACCCCGAAGCCTTCACCATAGGTGAGCATGCAAAATTTCATCTGTAGGGCTTACATGTAGCGTGTCCCTTGTGGTCTGTTTCTTAATGGTAATGAGACGCGAGTAAGGGGACCCCACATGGCTAACAGCGTGGATGATCAAGTCTGTAGTGAATTTTGTACTTTTGTACTCTTGTGATCATGTTTATAGACTTATAAGGGTTTGCTCTTTTTGGCTTAATTTTAAATATCCACAACCCCATTTGGAATTGTGATTACCCAGATGAATAGTCGGCATACAGACCCATGGTCTCCTGACCCGAAGCATCCCATCAATACAAGATTTAAGGTTATAAAACCATGCACCGATGAGGTGTAAAACACTAAACTAGCAGTTTTAAGTTTATATCACAGGTTACACGGCATACTCTAACGTTAAACATACCCAAGCATCATATGATAACGTATTCAGATTTTTAAAATTTATGATATTTTCACTTTTTCATACCAAAATTTGAGGCTTAAGTATGGCCCGATCTTTCATTTCTTATCTTCCACGGACAAAACGCTTTACCCACAAGGGATTTCCGTTTTAACCATTTTATCAAATTGACCTTTCATTTTCAAGGCTGAGCCTACCGACACATCCCAAGTTAAGTGCGTTTTCTTTTATTTATCTCATATTATTAGTAGTTTGAAAAACCAATTTCCGATAAATATCATCATCTCCAACTTTAACGCAAAAAAACTATATTCAAGGGACATTTTTAAAGCATTTTTCAATTTTTTTTTATTTTTTTTATTTTTTTAAAGCAAAATCGATTTAAACTACGACTCAAATATCCTATCCCCACACTTAAATTTTGCATTATCCTCAATGCAAGGATAAGGACGACTCAACATATAGATTAAAATTAAGTCGGACTACAAAAACTAAAACTCTAAATAAAAACAAAATAAAAACTTAATATGCTAGATAATGGAAAAGACTTAGCTGTTAATATGCGTATGAAACATGATGCTAGAGTCTTCTTCCATGAATGCCCTCCAACTACGAACGTGCTTAGCAAATGGTAACTCCTTTTCTCACGAACGTAAGTGGCAAAACAAAACAAACATATCTAATAATTTATCTTATCGAAATGATAGATATTAAGCAATCAAAGTATTTTACCAACCCAACAAATAAAACATGAATATTTAGCAGCAAATAATAATAAAACATAAAGTATACTGCTCGGCTGCTCCATCCCCACACTTGTCTTTTTCAATAAATTCTTTCTTGGGGATCGCCTCTCTAGCTCATTCAATCTTCAAACTCGCAGAACTTAAAAACACAAAACAAAGTCGAACTACAAAAACTACGTCAGCGACGCAATGACTCGTACAAGACTCGGACAACTAGACTTTAGAACATGACTCGAAAAACCAAACTAAACACAAGGAATCACACCCGAATGATAAAACAGGGAATTGGTAAAAAATTGTGAAATAATGGAAAAATAAAAAAAATTGCGGATTTGGCTGGCAGAGGGCGCCGCGCCGCGCGGAGGGCAACCCTCTTGCGGTCGCGGGCCGCCTAGGCAGAGCTGGAATTTTATTTTGTTTGTTGTTGCTCCGCGCGCACCAAGGCAGAAAAAGACCCCCGTCGCGTGCGCGACGGGGTGTTTTAACAGAAAGTTTTTAAATTTTTGGACCTCATTTTGCCTTAGAAAAAAAATTTAGAAAATTACCAACTCTTTCCTATGCTCATTTTATGTTATTTCAACGTGTAAAACTTACCTGGCACCTCTTGAATTCTCGTAAATTCCTCCCTCCATGATGGTGATGATTCCTTGGAACGAACCGACGACGCAACGAAACAAAGAAAAATAGAAATTAAAGTAAAGGAAAAATCTACAAACTCTACACTTGAGTTTTCACTCAAGAACCCATGCTATGCGAATCACGTGGCGGACCGAATGGAGCTTCCTCCACCTCGGTAAAACTCCAATGCCCTCAAAGATACCGAATCACGATCCGACCATTCATCAACCTTGATCTTCTTCTTTCTAACTCCACGAACCCTTTCAATATTTCAGTTTCTACCACCAATTTCTCTAACACGCTTTACCATTACCCGAGAACTCGAAACCTTTCGCTCCTTCCCCACACTTAAACTCACCGAACGGGACTCGTCAAGACTTGGAACCATGCCCGAAATAGATGATTCTATCAAGTAAACTGGGTGACATGAATCAATGAGACCGTCTTGACCACTCGGATGTCTCATGGACTTCGCCAAATAAGTGGCACTATCATCACCGGCTCTAAGAGTGATCTTACCTTCAAACACATCGATGACCGCCCTAGCAGTGCGTAAGAATGGATGACCCAAAATAATAGGAACTCTCTCGTCGGCCTCCATATCTAAAACAACAAAATCAGCGGGAAAAACTAAATTATCTACCTTCATGAGCAAATTCTCCACGACACCCCTCGGATACTTAACGGAACGATCGGCTAAAGACAACGTCATACGAGTAGGGGTGAGCTCTCCTAGGTCTAGCTTTTCATACAAAGAATATGGCATGAGGTTTATGCTAGCTCCGAGATCAGCCAATGCTTGACATGTCGTGTCACTTCCGAAAAGGCATGGAATGGTAAAAACACCGGGGTCAGGTAATTTCTCCGGTACTTTATTAAGAACCACCGCAGAACACTCTCCATTTAGCGGTACAGTCGACAGCTCCTCCAACTTATCCTTTCTTTTAAGAAGGTATTTCAAAAATTTGGCGTATTTAGGCATATGTTGAAGAACTTCAATGAACGGGAGGTTGACATTCAATTGGCTAAATATATTAAGAAAATGCCCGTAATTTTTCATATATTGTTGATTCTTCAGACGAGTGGGATACGGAACATAGGCAGGGTTAATGATGTGTGTTGTTGGCCGGACTCCAACAGGCTTCTTCTTAACTAGTGGCTCTATAATTGGTGTTATACTTTGAGACTTACCCGGAGCCTCCATCTCTATCTCCTCATCCACCAACTCGTCATCCCCATCTTTCTCAACTTCTATACTAACTCTCTCCGGACCGAAAACCCTACCACTACGAGTGGAGATGGCCTTCAATTGAGCAGCCAGATTAGTTTGAGGAATACCCGAAAACTAACCTGGGGGCCTTTCTTCTATACGAAGAGCAATATCACCAACAGTTCTTTGAATATCGAGAATAGAAGATTGTTGATTTTTGAAGAGCAAATCGTGATCGGCTAACCTTTTCTGTGTAACTTGATCTCTCTCCAAGATTAGCTTCATCATCTCTTCTAAACGCCCAAGTCCACCGTTCAATTCCTGCATATTATTTTGAATATTAGTACCATCGGTGTTATTATTATTAAAATACTAACCTTGTCCTTGATTATAAGATTTTTGAAATCTGGATGGTGCACCCGACGGACGCCAGTTAGCATTATTCTGATTCAGGTTCTTGTAAGTGTTCCAATTCTGACTGTTGTTATAATTGTTGGGAAACCTATTCTGACCAGCAACAAAGTCGACCTGTTGATTCATCACCGGGCACTCCAACGTAAAGTTAAGTGCGTTTTCTTTTATTTATCTCATATTATTAGTAGTTTGAAAAACCAATTTCCGATAAATATCATCATCTCCAACTTTAACGCAAAAAAACTATATTCAAGGGACATTTTTAAAGCATTTTTCAATTTTTTTTTATTTTTTTTATTTTTTTAAAGCAAAATCGATTTAAACTACGACTCAAATATCCTATCCCCACACTTAAATTTTGCATTATCCTCAATGCAAGGATAAGGACGACTCAACATATAGATTAAAATTAAGTCGGACTACAAAAACTAAAACTCTAAATAAAAACAAAATAAAAACTTAATATGCTAGATAATGGAAAAGACTTAGCTGTTAATATGCGTATGAAACATGATGCTAGAGTCTTCTTCCATGAATGCCCTCCAACTACGAACGTGCTTAGCAAATGGTAACTCCTTTTCTCACGAACGTAAGTGGCAAAACAAAACAAACATATCTAATAATTTATCTTATCGAAATGATAGATATTAAGCAATCAAAGTATTTTACCAACCCAACAAATAAAACATGAATATTTAGCAGCAAATAATAATAAAACATAAAGTATACTGCTCGGCTGCTCCATCCCCACACTTGTCTTTTTCAATAAATTCTTTCTTGGGGATCGCCTCTCTAGCTCATTCAATCTTCAAACTCGCAGAACTTAAAAACACAAAACAAAGTCGAACTACAAAAACTACGTCAGCGACGCAATGACTCGTACAAGACTCGGACAACTAGACTTTAGAACATGACTCGAAAAACCAAACTAAACACAAGGAATCACACCCGAATGATAAAACAGGGAATTGGTAAAAAATTGTGAAATAATGGAAAAATAAAAAAAATTGCGGATTTGGCTGGCAGAGGGCGCCGCGCCGCGCGGAGGGCAACCCTCTTGCGGTCGCGGGCCGCCTAGGCAGAGCTGGAATTTTATTTTGTTTGTTGTTGCTCCGCGCGCACCAAGGCAGAAAAAGACCCCCGTCGCGTGCGCGACGGGGTGTTTTAACAGAAAGTTTTTAAATTTTTGGACCTCATTTTGCCTTAGAAAAAAAATTTAGAAAATTACCAACTCTTTCCTATGCTCATTTTATGTTATTTCAACGTGTAAAACTTACCTGGCACCTCTTGAATTCTCGTAAATTCCTCCCTCCATGATGGTGATGATTCCTTGGAACGAACCGACGACGCAACGAAACAAAGAAAAATAGAAATTAAAGTAAAGGAAAAATCTACAAACTCTACACTTGAGTTTTCACTCAAGAACCCATGCTATGCGAATCACGTGGCGGACCGAATGGAGCTTCCTCCACCTCGGTAAAACTCCAATGCCCTCAAAGATACCGAATCACGATCCGACCATTCATCAACCTTGATCTTCTTCTTTCTAACTCCACGAACCCTTTCAATATTTCAGTTTCTACCACCAATTTCTCTAACACGCTTTACCATTACCCGAGAACTCGAAACCTTTCGCTCCTTCCCCACACTTAAACTCACCGAACGGGACTCGTCAAGACTTGGAACCATGCCCGAAATAGATGATTCTATCAAGTAAACTGGGTGACATGAATCAATGAGACCGTCTTGACTACTCGGATGTCTCATGGACTTCGCCAAATAAGTGGCACTATCATCACCGGCTCTAAGAGTGATCTTACCTTCAAACACATCGATGACCGCCCTAGCAGTGCGTAAGAATGGATGACCCAAAATAATAGGAACTCTCTCGTCGGCCTCCATATCTAAAACAACAAAATCAGCGGGAAAAACTAAATTATCTACCTTCATGAGCAAATTCTCCACGACACCCCTCGGATACTTAACGGAACGATCGGCTAAAGACAACGTCATACGAGTAGGGGTGAGCTCTCCTAGGTCTAGCTTTTCATACAAAGAATATGGCATGAGGTTTATGCTAGCTCCGAGATCAGCCAATGCTTGACATGTCGTGTCACTTCCGAAAAGGCATGGAATGGTAAAAACACCGGGGTCAGGTAATTTCTCCGGTACTTTATTAAGAACCACCGCAGAACACTCTCCATTTAGCGGTACAGTCGACAGCTCCTCCAACTTATCCTTTCTTTTAAGAAGGTATTTCAAAAATTTGGCGTATTTAGGCATATGTTGAAGAACTTCAATGAACGGGAGGTTGACATTCAATTGGCTAAATATATTAAGAAAATGCCCGTAATCTTTCATATATTGTTGATTCTTCAGACGAGTGGGATACGGAACATAGGCAGGGTTAATGATGTGTGTTGTTGGCCGGACTCCAACAGGCTTCTTCTTAACTAGTGGCTCTATAATTGGTGTTATACTTTGAGACTTACCCGGAGCCTCCATCTCTATCTCCTCATCCACCAACTCGTCATCCCCATCTTTCTCAACTTCTATACTAACTCTCTCCGGACCGAAAACCCTACCACTACGAGTGGAGATGGCCTTCAATTGAGCAGCCAGATTAGTTTGAGGAATACCCGAAAACTAACCTGGGGGCCTTTCTTCTATACGAAGAGCAATATCACCAACAGTTCTTTGAATATCGAGAATAGAAGATTGTTGATTTTTGAAGAGCAAATCGTGATCGGCTAACCTTTTCTGTGTAACTTGATCTCTCTCCAAGATTAGCTTCATCATCTCTTCTAAACGCCCAAGTCCACCGTTCAATTCCTGCATATTATTTTGAATATTAGTACCATCGGTGTTATTATTATTAAAATACTAACCTTGTCCTTGATTATAAGATTTTTGAAATCTGGATGGTGCACCCGACGGACGCCAGTTAGCATTATTCTGATTCAGGTTCTTGTAAGTGTTCCAATTCTGACTGTTGTTATAATTGTTGGGAAACCTATTCTGACCAGCAACAAAGTCGACCTGTTGATTCATCACCGGGCACTCCAATGTACCATGTCCACCTCTACAAAACTCACACCTGTCCACCTTGGCCTTCAGCTCCTTAACCTCTCGGGTTAGTGATTCCAAAGAAACAACCACACTAGTATCCAGATTAACCTGGTGTACACCTCGAGCGGATGAGGGTGTACTGCTAACGGGAGTGGAATTCCCGCGATGTGGCTCTTTGGCAAGGTCCGATTGAGCGAAGCTTTCAAACAACTCGTTACATTCGGTGACATTCTTCTTTGCCAGTAAACTTCCTCCCGCAGCCGTGTCGAACCGAACTTGGGTTTCGTAGTTCAACCCATTGTAAAATTTCTCCACAAGAGCCCATGGTGTGAGACCATTCTGTGAGCAACGAGCTAGCATGTTTTGAAAATGCTCCCAAGCATGACAATATTGCTCCCCTGGATCCATGTGAAACGAGTGAATCTGATCGCGAAGAATAGCCGCTTTAGCCGGTGGGAAGTATCTCTTGATAAATAAAGAACGTAGTGCTTCCCAAGTGGCGAACATGCCAGGTGGCTGCGTGTCAAGCCAAATAGATGCTTTACCTGTAAGTGAAAAAGGAAAAATATGTAAGAAAATTGCATCTTCAGTAGCACCTTGCAATTTAAAAGTTTTCAAAACGCGGTAAAGTCGGTTAATATAAGCTGGCGCATCCTCGTCATCGTTTCCATGAAACTGATTAGTTTGAACGATGTTGTTCATGACGTATGACGGAATCTGCCATGAGTTGGGGTTGTCGATCGCGGGGACAACGATGCATGACTGGTTTCCGGTTAAGCCATCGAAGGCTTGAGCAGCAATTGTTCTGTCGTCGGCCATTTGAACGTCTGGCTGACTTCTCGGGCTTTCTGGTGGTGAACTTTGTGGTGATGATTTTTGTGACGAACTAGCCTCGGTCTTCAATGGGGACAAATTCAGATTATCCAACGGTGGTCCTTGCGAACGAAGATGTGGCATAAATCTGAAAAACGCAAAAGACCAAGTGAGTAGACTCGAATACTTAAAAATAAACTAAAATAAACTTAAAACTTAAAATAGACTCCCACGACTCAAACGAAAATAAAACAAATAGCACGAATATAGCAAGTAAGTCCAAGTAAAGCTATTAACGCAATCGCCAAGAGTCCCCGACAATGGCGCCAAAAACTTGATGTGCTTAAAACAGTCAATTAAATTTTAACTAAATTAACAAGTAATAAAAACTAGACTTAAGACTCAACTACACAAAACACCGGCAAGTGAACCGGTCAATTGTACTAAAGCTAAGTAAGTCCGGAATATCGAATCCACAGGACACTATAAATTACGTTAATTAACTAATTAGACTCGACTTACGACACGACTATTTATTGTTAATGTTTAAAGGGGGATTTTTAAACTAATATTAAACTAAGATTAAACTAAGAAAGTAAATAAACAAGTTAACGAGAAACAAGCAACTAAACACAAGATCGAAACCAATCAGAGAAGGAATCTACCTAGGTAAGAATCCCATGCATCAACAATCATCAAGCAATGGACAAATAACATGATTATGGAAACTGATTTCTAAACGTGTTCATCTAACAAACCCTAAGGACCTTTGACTGAATCAAATGAAATCCCAAAGAACAATTATTAGATTATTAAGTAATCAGTTGAATTGATTTCCGCAATGTCATCAATTAGGGTTAATTAATAGTATCTAAAGCAAGCAATCTTACGAAACACTAAACTCTAGATAAGTTGATAAACTAACATGACATCATGAACATGGATCAACACAATAAGCAAGAATATTGTCACTATTATCCTAGCATGCAATTGACCAAGACACATGAACAACTCCTCACCTTACAGCTATTGGAATTTAGCAAAACATTTAAAACCTTAACCAATTATCAACAAGCTTCTATGATCTAATGGGCCCATTTAATCACAATAATCAAAACACCAAGTAATTATTTAAACATCAAAGTCTACCAAGCAGCCATTAGATACGATTAAGGTTCAGTTATTTTATAGCTAGTGTTCCCCACAACATGACATACCCCCGTTATCAAGCAACACCCCAAACCCTTCACCATAGGTGAGCATGAAAAGTTTCATCTGTAGGGCTTACATGTAGCGTGTCCCTTGTGGTCCGTTTCTTAATGGTAATGAGACGCGAGCAAGGGGACCTCACATGGCTAACAGCGTGGATGATCAAGTCTGTAGTGAATTTTGTACTTTTGTACTCTTGTGATCATGTTTATAGACTTATAAGGGTTTGCTCATTTTGGCTTAATTTTAAATATTCACAACCCCATTTGGAATTGTGAATACCCAGATGAATAGTCAGCATATAGACCCATGGTCTCCGGACCCGAAGCTTCCCATCAATACAAGATTTAAGGTTATAAAACCATACGCCGATGAGGTGTAAAACACTAAACTAGCAGTTTTAAGTTTATATCACAGGCTACACGGCATACTCTAACGTTAAACCTACCCAAGCATCATATGATAACGTATTCAGATTTTTAAAATTTATGATATTTTCACTTTTTCATACCAAAATTTTAGGCTTGAGTGTGGCCCGATCTTTCATTACTTATCTTCCACGGACAAAACGCTTTACCCACAAGAGATTTCCGTTTTAACCATTTTATCAAATTGCCCTTTCATTTTCAAGGCTGAGCCTACCGACACATCCCAAGTTAAGTGCGTTTTCTTTTATTTATCTCATATTATTAGTAGTTTGAAAAACCAATTTCCGATAAATATCATCATCTCCAACTTTAACGCAAAAAAACTATATTCAAGGGACATTTTTAAAGCATTTTTCAATTTTATTTTAAATTTTTTTAAAGCAAAATCGATTTAAACTACGACTCCAATATCCTATCCCCACACTTAAATTTTGCATTGTCCTCAATGCAAGGATAAGGACGACTCAACATAAAAATTAAAATTAAGTCGGACTACAAAAACTAAGACTCTAAATAAAAACAAAATAAAAACTTAATATGCTAGATAATGGAAAAGACTTAGCTGTTAATATGCGCATGAAACATGATGCTAGAGTCTTCTTCCATGAATGCCCTCCAACTACGAACGTGGTCAGCAAATGGTAACTCCTTTTCTCACGAACGTAAGTGGCAAAACAAAACAAACATATCTAATAATGTATCTTATCGAAATGATAGATATTAAGCAATCAAAGTATTTTACCAACCCAACAAATAAAACATGAATATTTAGCAGCAAATAATAATAAAACATAAAGTATACTGCTCGGTTGCTCCATCCCCACACTTGTCTTTTTCAATAAATTCTTTCTTGGGGATCGCCTCTCTAGCTCATTTAATCTTCAAACTCGCAGAACTTAAAAACACAAAACTCACAATGAGCGTCAGAAGTCCATTGAGACCAAATCGTAGTCTTCAAAGGTCTTTGCGCATTTCTAACCACCACCAATATATTGAGCCACGGTGGTCACTTCTTGCCATTTCGGTCTATCGTTGACAATGCAATAAGATGCAAAATGAGTAAAATTTGATCCCTTGATTCTTAAATATTTCTCTTGCGCTTTTGTCATAATGTTATCATCATGCCAGCCGCCATTTTTTCAGTTCACACATCTTCAGTATGGTTAACCGTTTTGAAGAACATAAAGGCATTCAGAAACTGTTGTGTAGAAATCCTCTTGTTTTTGCGCGTTCAAATAATATATGTTTACATTTTATTAAAATAAAAAAGTTACAAATATAAGATTAAAATTTAAAAAATAAAACTTACCGAGTCCTCCAAAACGTCGACCCATGATTTTGCCAACACTTCCTCTTCGATAATCCAATGTTGAATCATAGTTGGGCCAGATCCTTCCGATGCATCTTTTCTTTAATGGATCTTCGTTCTGAGCCTTTTGTTGGTTGAGTGTCAGGTGTAACATCGTGAAAATTTCGAGTTCAAAGTATCAACTTTCCAAAGTCTAAGGACTGAAATGGCCAAATTCCAAAGTTGAGGGTTAAAAGTGAAAATTCTGTTTTCTTGACCCATAGCGGTATGCGCCGGATCAAAAGAAACACCCAGGTGTCTGACAAAGTGTGACACGTGTGCCACATGGCACACGGTGGCAACGTCTGCCGCCACGTGGCAACACGTCCGCCACGTGTCGCCACGTGGCATACCTACTGGGTAACTCACCTGGGCTACGTCGCGGTACGCGACAGGTGCCCAAGGACCGGGCGCGGTACGCGATGGGCTTCCGAGATTTGCCTATAAATAGCAACTATGGGGTGTCCATTTTACACATCCAAAACCTGCTCTCCTTTCTCTCTCCAGCATCTCTCCAGAATAACCCAATCATATAAACGATTTTCCTCGAAAAGCGTGCCCCGATCCTTCGTTTGTGTACCAACGTTTCCTCGAAGTGTGTGCCACCCTCCACCCACATACCAAGAAGGTGTTTGTTGTTATGGCGATGAATCTCGTAAAGCGTGTCAACGAGTGTTGAAGTTGGTGTTATCATTTGACGACCAAAGTTGATCAAGAAGTAAAACGGCGTCAAAGTGCTGCTCAATTTCGTAGGGTTTCCAATACGCCACTAAGGTTAGGCGTAACAACAAATTCAATATAATATAATATTATACTAAAGGCTTAAGCCTTAAGTCGAGGTTATACTCGATACCTCGATAAAAGAAAATAAACATAACAAAGAAATGAAAGAAAGATAAGATATTGAATATTGATACGTATATATGTGTGTAAGTATATATGTATGCTCTTTGTTATGAAAATATTATTTAATGAATAGCGAGTATTCTTAAATAATAAAAGAAAACGAATACGTTTTTTGGAGAAGAAGAAACGTCGGGTTTTTAATATAAACTAAAGGTTTATAATTACTTTTAAACTAAAAGTTTTCAAGTAAATGAGATAAATGAACTAGAGGTTCATCGAGATATATAGTAAGACTAAAGGTCTTAAGCCGGATCGTGTATCCAACTAACAAATATTTATACTCGTACTATAGGTGCGAGATAAAGAAGGGAAAGACCCTTGGACGGTGAGTGAAGCCGATCCTAAAGAGATAAGGTGAATACGCCCCCAAACTTTTACTTATTTTAAAATGAGTCAAACTTGTTATATGAAATTGTTTACAAGGAACTATGTGTTCCTAAAACCGTTATAAATAAAGGGTATAAACCTAGCCCTCAGGCTGTGGTATACGTATGTCTGGATCCTTACATAGGTGGTACTATGCGATGAATGGGCATGATCGCACCACTCTTGGTCGTAGGACGCTCTCCTGCAGGGAGTACGACCGTTGTGTATATTTACGGGTACTTAACTAAGTCGAATGCTGCGGTGTTTGCTGAGGTAACCTAGAGTAGAGGCTCATATTTATAATGTGTTATTTGACTTTGTTATACCTAAGCCACGTTGGGCCGAGGCAGGCGTAGTCTCGAGGGGTAATAAAGTAAAAGAAAATATTTTGCGTCAACGTGTTCACCAGCATTCGTTGCTGACGTATTTTCTTACATTTTGCAGGTGAACAAGATTAGCACTTGGAAATGTCGAAGTGCTTTGAATATCCGATGGCTCGGATTTATTCTAAAACTTAATATATGATGGTTTGTAAATATAAACAAGTAATGTTTTGTTAACAACTCTAACGGGTGTTTTATAATCCCGTCTTTTGAATGTATATATATAAAAGTTATGTTTTGATCCCTAAAGATTTATAAGTCTTCCGCAAACTAACGCAACTCTGGTTTATTTACAATTATGGTACCAACTATTGGGTCACACGCCTAAGCCTAAGATGGGGGTGTGATAGATTGGTATAAGAGCCATCGATCTTAGCGAATTGGGTATCATAAAACAATACCCAAGCTTCGATCCAAGTATAGGAAATAATTGTTTATATGTTTTAGGGATAAGATAGGCTGGTAACCTTTTCTTTCCCTCCACATTCTAAACCACCCACAATGTAGATGTCATTCAAGGCTCATATCGCAAACTTTATACGCAAGGCCAAGGAGGCTGGAATCGCCGAACCCTACCCCTAGGATAACATGAGTGAAGGATACTATGAAGCGTATTTTGACCAAGATGTGGAACACGATTTGACCAAACCTGTGTACTACCCCGGAAGTAGACACTACCCAATAGACGTTCCCGATAGTCCACCAAGAAACTAACCACCATGACACTCAAGTTATCACCCACCAACCATACCGATGTATCAACCCTCTGAAATACCGACATACCATCCCTCGGAGATTCCCACTTATCAACCATCACAAGAACCACAAAACTATTCCACTGGATATTTCCCTAATGCACACCCATCCTATGCTTTCCTTTCAGACCGACCCATAAAGGAAGAACCATGAACCCCATCCTCCGACTGGATGCAGTGCCACTCTGACCCACGGAGATGGCTAACTGGAAGCTCCACCATGAATGAAGTCAACTCGCAACCCCACAATGACGAATGGCCATCCCGCAAGCCCAAAATGAGGGTAATGACGCCCTACGAAAGTTTCAAGATGCCCCCAATGGAGAACGAAACTACACAGCCTATGGAGAAAGATGAACCAGAAGAAGAGGAGGATCCCGAAGAAGAGGAGGACCCCGATGAAGAGGAAGACCTTGAAGAAGAAAATGAGGAAGAACCGGAAGAAGAGTATCCTGGAAATCCCAACGAGATATCAAGCTCAATGGATGGATCACTCACTTCCCGAAACCCAAGCTATGGTTCCTTCGATCCGTATGTTCAATATCTGGAGCAACTAAGGAACCAAGCTTCGTCAAGCTTCCCGCCATTTCAAGGAAGGATTCCTTCAATTCAAGAACAAGCCGATGAGATTCGCGAGCAAAATCAAGCCGCCAAGACATACCTCTACCTTGCATCTGACCAGACTTACGTCCCGTATCCTGAACCGAGGAATCACTACGAGATCGTGGCATTGGGTTACCGTGACCCACCTCCGCAATACGGATACCCAAACGTAGTCCCGCAATCGTATGAAGAGCATTTGGATTGCGCTCTGCACGAGACCGAAGACTGGAGAAAAAAGTTAGATGAGGAAGGAAAGAAGAAGAAAAGGATGGGAGAGAAACTTCTTCACAAATACAACAAGTAAACAAGGTTAGTGAAGAAGTTCTTGAAAGACTGAAGATGGTGGGGAGAAGTGAAATGTGAAGCTATGTGTAATATAGTTTTATATGATGTGTGTGCAATAAAGAACGTCTGAAACGTTCTCATGTAATGATAGGATAATATATATATCGTTGGAACGATATATATTAGTATTGTAAAGTAAATATATATATATATATATCTCTTGTGATATATATATATGTATGTATAATAAAATTTGTGTTTAATAAAAGAAATGTTGTTAAAATTTTCAGACTAAATTGAAAAAGATAAAAGAAAATGTCTGAACAAAGTAACAACAATGAAAATGCTCGTAAAGAAAAAGAAATGAAAGACAAGGGGAAAGGCCCCGAGAACGAGCGAGAGGAGAAATTCTCAAAAAATACATGACTAAAATACAAAAGATGATAAAAGATGCGGTTAGGGAGGAATCTTTGAATAGATCTCACTCTAGACAATCTCGAAATTCTCAATTTGTTCATCCTTCTAAACCTGTTAAATCTAGTCCTAATCCATCTCGAGTCGAAGAGAGTGTGCATGAGTCTAACGCCGATGGTGGAGTTAGACATGAGTTCAAGAAACTCAAAATTAATGGGTGTTCGTTTAAGGACTTCAAGTACTATGGACCGAAAGAGTTCCATGGTGACAAAGGAGCCATTTCGACCGTAAGGTGGCTTGTGGAGATGGAAACAATCGTGATTACAGGTAAGTGTTCGGATGAGGAGAAGATTCAGTACTCCGCCTTAATGTTCAAATGAGAGGTGTTGGAGTGGTGGAATGCTCTGTTGATGAGCAAAGGGAGAGATGTGATGTATGGTTTTAGTTGGAATGAGTTTAAAGATTTGTTAATGACAAAGTTCTGTCCCATGCACGAGACCGACCAGATTCAAACGAAATTCCTTAATCTCAAGGTCGTAGGGACAAACCTTCTAGAGTACAATACTAAATTCCATGAGTATTGTCGCCTTGTTCCCCAGCTGGTTAACCCTGAGTCCAGCAAAGTCACACGATACATATGGGGATTACCGCGGGAAATCCGCGACATGGTAAGGTCACACTTACCTCAAACCGCTGACTCTGCGATGGAATTGGCCGGATATTTGATGGGCGGAATGGTTCGTAATAAAGAAGAAGACAAAAAGGTTACGACTACAACAACTCAAGGAAGGACGAGTGGAGGAAACCATCGATTCAAAGGAAAAGGTGTGAACCAAAGCCGATTTAATTCAAACACTACGCAATGCAAGACTTGTAGGAGGTATCACAAGGGACGATGCAACTTCGCCCCGCCTTCTAAAGTTTGTGAATCATGCAATCGCACAGGTCACGATGCTGCTGATTGCTGGAAGAAGAAGATGACTTGCTACAATTGCAAGGAGATGGGCCATTTGAGTTTCGAGTGCCCAAAGAACAAACCCGCTGCTGGTGGTGCGGGTGGAAGTGGCAAGGACAAGAAAGGAAACACTCGAGTCTTTGTACTCGACACAAAGAAAGCCGCCGACTTGCCGGAAACCATTGCCGGTACGTTTCTAGTCAACGACACCTATGATAGAGTTTTCTTTGATTCGGGTGCCAATCTAAGTTTTATAGATTATAATTTTGTAATCTATTAAACGAACCATTAACAAAATTAGATAAAACTCTAAGCGTCGAGACTGCTAGCGGTGAAATCGTTAAGATCTCCGAAGCCCTTGAAAACGGAAAAAATCCTTTTAGCTGGTTATTTGTTGCTTATCTATTTGTTGCCCATGAGCCTGGCTGGTTTTGATATTGTACTTGGTATGGATTGGTTATCCGATAACCATGCTCGTATCATCTGCAATAGCAAAATTGTTGAACTTCAAGCCCCCGATAAACGAACGATTCGAATTGAAGGGGATAAAGACGCTGACCAAATTAGCATAATTTCCATAATTAGGGCTAACAAATGTTTGAATCAAGGATGCCTTGCATTCATGGCCTACGTTACCGAAGAATCTAAGCCAAAAGAAATAAAAAACGTTCCTATTGTTTCCGAATATTCTGATGTCTTTCCTGATGAACTCTCTGATATTCCTCCAGATCGTGAAGTAGAGTTTAGAATCAATCTTATTCCCGGTACCGCTCCGATCGCCAAAGCTCCGTATCACTTAGCACCAACAGAAATGAAGGAATTGAAGAAACAACTCGATGAGCTATTGGAGAAGGGTTTCATTCGACCAAGTTCGTCACCTTGGGGAGCGACAATTTTGTTTGTCAAGAAGAAGGATGGATCCATGCGAATGTGTATTGATTATCGTGCGTTGAATAAAGTCACAATCAAAAACCGTTATCCACTCCCTCGTATCGATGATCTTTTCGACCAACTTCAAGGTGCTAGCTTCTTTTCTAAAATCGATCTTCATTCCGGCTATCACCAACTTAAAGTCCAATCCAAAGATATTCTAAAGACCGCGTTTCGAACAAGGTATGGTCATTATGAGTTCACGGTCATGCCGTTTGGACTCACTAATGCTCCGGCCGCGTTCATGGACATGACGAACCGTATCTATAAGCCTTACTTGGATAAATTTGTTATTGTATTCATCGACGACATACTTATTTATTCTAAGTTAAAGGCTGATCATGAAGTCCACCTCCGAACTTTGCTTGAAATTCTTAGAACCGAGAAGTTGTACGCCAAGTTCTCGAAATGCGAGTTCTGGTTGCACGAGGTGCAATTTCTTGGTCACATCATTAACGTCAACGGTATTCAAGTGGATCCAGCTAAGATTGAATCTATCTCTAAGTGGGAGATCCCAAAGTCGCCAACCGAGGTTAGAAGTTTCTTGGGATTGGCCGGCTATTACCGTAGATTCATCGAAAATTTCTCTCGAATCGCCGTTCCCCTAACCTCCTTAACTCGAAAGAATATCAAATATGAATGGGGAACGAAGCAACAAGAGGCGTTCGATATACTTAAACAAAAACTCACCCAAGAACCTATCTTGGATTTGCCAGAAGGTACTGAGGATTTTGTAATCTTTAGTGACGCATCCCATTCTGGTTTGGGGTGTGTACTAATGCAACGCAAAAAGGTAATCGCTTACGCCTCTCGTCAACTCAAGGTACACGAAAAGAATTATACAACACACGATCTAGAGTTAGGTGCCATAATCTTTGCACTGAAGATATGGAGGCACTATCTCTATGGAGTAAGATTTACCGTGTACACTGATCATAAAAGTTTAAAACATATTTTCGATCAAAAAGAGCTCAACATGCGCCAACGGCGATGGATGGAAACGCTCAATGACTATGATTGCGAGATTGTTTACCATGAAGGCAAAGCCAACGTCGTGGCTGACGCCTTAAGTCTTAAAGAACATGAGAAGCCCAAAAGAGTCCGAGCGTTGCGTCTAGAACTTCAAATTGATCTTATTGACCAAATCAAATCCGCTCAAACTCAAGCGATCAACGAATACCAAATCTTCGATGAAAAACGTAATGGCACCATTGACTCGCTAGTCAAGGGTGATGATGGTATCCTTAGACTCGGTAATAGGATTTGGGTACCAGTCGTTGGAGGCTTGCGTGAGAAAATCTTGAACGAAGCTCATAAGTCGAAATACATGATGCATCCCGAAAGTGATAAGATGTACCACAATCTCAAAGCAAATTATTGGTGGAATGGAATGAAAAGGGATGTCGCTTCGCATGTTGCGAAATGTTTGACTTGTCTAAAAGTCAAGGCAGAACATCAAAAGCCTTCGGGATTGCTTCAGCAACCCGAACTTCCCGTATGGAAATGGGAGTTAATCACTATGGATTTCATTACTAAACTCCCGAAGACGACTCGTCAACACAATGCAATATGGGTAATTGTGGATCGTCTCACGAAATCCGCACACTTCATACCAATTAATGAGTCATACTCTATGGATAGATTAGCGCGTATTTATGTAAACACCATCGTTGCTTTGCATGGAGTACCGCTGTTTATAATATCGGATCGAGACAGTCGTTTTACGTCTCACTTTTGGAAAAGCTTCCAACAAGCACTTGGTACAAAGTTAAACCTTAGCACTGCCTATCATCCACAAACCGATGGCCAAAGCGAAAGGACGATTCAAACGTTGGAAGATATGCTCCGCGCTTGTGTGATTGATCTAGGTGGAAGTTGGGATGACCACTTACCCCTAATAGAATTCTCGTACAATAATAGTTATCACACAAGTATTCAAACCGCACCATTCGAGGAGTTGTATGGAAGAAAATGTAGAACTCCTGTGTGTTGGTCAGAAACCGGAGACAACCAATTGTCTGGACCCGAGATAGTCCAAGAAACCACCGACAAGATTCTCCAAATCCGAGAACAACTTAAGACGGCCCGTGATCGCCAAAAGAGTTACGCCGATGTCCATCGTAAGCTGTTGGAATTCAAAGTTGGTGACAAAGTTTTATTGAAAGTGTCTCCTTGGAAAGGCGTCATTCGCTTCGGTAAGAAAGGAAAATTGAGTCCTCGATTCGTTGGACCATTTAAGGTACTTGAACGAATCGGCACTGTTGCATACCGTTTGCGACTGCCTGAGGAAATACAAGGGATACATGATGTATTCCATGTTTTGAATCTGCATAAGTGTTTAACCGATGAATCTTTGGCTATGCCATTAAAAGACTTTGAAATAAATGAGAACTTGAAATTTGTAGAACGTCCAATTCAAATTGAAGATTCGAAAACAAAGAAATTAAAGAAAAGAACGTTAAAAATTGTGAAAGTTAAATGGGACTTGCGTAGAGGGCCCGAATATACATGGGAACTCGAATCGGAAGGGAGAAAGAAATACCCCCATTTTTTCTTGTAAAGCAATCTCGAGGACGAGATTTGTTTCAAGGTGGGGAGGATGTAACATCATGAAAATTTCGAGTTCAAAGTATCAACTTTCCAAAGTCTAGTGACTGAAATGGCCAAATTCCAAGTTGAGGGTTAAAAGTGAAAATTCTGTTTTCTTGACCCATAGCGTTATGCGCCGGATCAAAAGAAACACCCAGGTGTCTGACAAAGTGTGACACGTGTGCCACGTGGCACACGGTGGCAACGTCTGCTGCCACGTGTCACCACGTGGCAACACGTCCGCCACGTGTCGCCACGTAGAGCGACGTCTGCCACGTGTTGCCACGTGGCAGACCTACTGGGTGACTCACCTGGGCTACGTCGCAGTACGCGACGGGTTGCCCAAGGACCGGGCGAGGTACGCGATGGGCTTCCGAGATTTGCCTATAAATAGCAGCTATGGGGTGTCCATTTTACACATCCAAAACCTGCTCTCCTTTCTCTCTCTAACCTCTCTCTAGAATAACCCAATCATATAAACGATTTGCCTCGATAAGCGTGCCACGATCCTTCGTTTGTGTACCAACGTTTTCTCGAAGTGCGTGCCACCCTCCACCCACATACCAAGAAGGTGTTTGTTGTTATGGCGATGAATCTCGTAAAGCGTGTCAACGAGTGTTGAAGTTGGTGTTATCATTTGACGAACAAAGTTGATCAAGAAGTAAAACGGCGTCGAAGTGCTTCTCAATTTCGTTGGGTTTCCAATACGCCACTAAGGTTAGGCGTAACAACAAATTCAATATAATATAATATTATATTAAAGGCTTAAGCTTTAAGTCGAGGTTATACTCGATACCTCGATAAAAGAAAATAAACATAACAAAGAAATGAATGAAAGATAAGATATTGAATATTGATACGTATATATGTGTGTAAGTATATATGTATGCTCTTTGTTATGAAAATATTATTTAATGAATAACGAGTATTCTTAAATAATAAAAGAAAAAGAATACGTTTTTTTGGAGAAGAAGAAACGTCGGGTTTTTAATATAAACTAAAGGTTTATAATTACTTTTAAACGAAAGGTTTTCAAGTAAATGAGATAAATGAACTAGAAGTTCATCGAGATATAAAGTAAGACTAAAGGTCTTAAGCCGGATCGTGTATCCGACTAACAAATATTTATACTCGTACTATAGGTGCGAGATAAAGAAGGGAAAGATCCTTGGACGGTGAGTGAAGCCGATCCTAAAGAGATAAGGTGAATACGCCACCAAACTTTTACTTATTTTAAAATGAGTCAAACTTGTTATATGAAATTGTTTACAAGGAACTATGTGTTCCTAAAACCGTTATAAATAAAGGGTATAAACCTAGCCCTCAGGCTGTGGTATACGTATGTCTGGATCCTTATATAGGTGGTACTATGCGATGAATGGGTATGATCGCACCACTCTTGGTCGTAGGACACTCTCCTGCAGGGAGTACGACCGTTGTGTATATTTACGGGTACTTAACTAAGTCGAACGCTGCGGTGTTTGCTGAGGTGACCTAGACTAGAGGCTCATATTTATAATGTGTTATTTGACTTTGTTATTCCTAAGCCACGTTGGCCGAGGCAGGCGTAGTCTCGAGGGGTAATAAAGTAAAAGAAAATATTTTGCGTCAGCGTGTTCACTAGCATTCTTGCTGACGTATTTTCTTACATTTTGCAGGTGAACAAGATTAGCACTTGGAAATGTCGAAGTGCTTTGAATATCCGATGGCTCGGATTTATTCTAAAACTTAATATATTATGGTTTGTAAATATAAACAAGTAATGTTTTGTTAACAACTATAACGGGTGTTTTATAATCCCATCTTTTGAATGTATATATATGAAAGTTATGTTTTGATTCTTAAAGATTTATAAGTCTTCCGCAAACTAACGCAACTCTGATTTATTTACAATTATGGTACCAACTATTGGGTCACACGCCTAAGCCTAAGATGGGGATGTGACATCAGGTAAAGCTTGAAAGTCGGGTAAAGGTTGATAGTCGAGTAGTAGAGAGTCGGGGATATGTTGATAATCTAGGATATTCATGTGCATCGAGTATTGGTGGCAAACCCGATGCAACTCATTATTGTTGTATCCATTTGAATGGTGGGACTTGAACCCAAAGGGGTGGGTCGAACCCCGATCGATAACATTCATTTCCGAACAGGTTTTGTGAGTTGTTCGGATTTATACTGTAGAAAGTTTTGAGAGATGAAGAAGATAAAGTTATAAGTAGTGAGTGTAATTTTTTTTTGTAAAGGAAAAGATGAGAAGGGGGTTAAAACTTAGCGTTTTAAAAAGATTTTTTTAATTATAACATTCAAAATGGGGGGGGGGGTGTAATAGGTGGATTCTTCACAAAACATTTGCCGATGGCCCGGCCCCAACAAGAGGGGTCGCTATTTGCCGATGGCCACGTAGGCAATGGATCGGTATCCATACCGGTCGGTCTTAGATATATTTTAATAACTAAAAAGAGTTATTTTAGACAGAGACAATCTCTACGGACAATGGAGTCCACCTCTTAAAAGTGAGACTCGTGACTATTCTCTCTATGCAAATTGCTGGAAAACACAGAAATACATAATCCTACAAGTGATTCACTTTTTACTTGTATGTTGCTTAATAATTTGTAGTTACACACACCATACTTTAAACTAAAGAACAAAATAATCAAAAAGGGATGAATACTTGCTTTTATTTGCACATTTTATCTATACTTTTATAGTGTAGGAAACAGGTTTAGTGTTTAAAAGTTCAACAAATTAAGTGGGTTAAGAAACGTGAGTTTTTAGTTTCCGAGTTTTGTCTTAAATATTTTTTTGGTGATTAAAAATGAGTAAATCATATATATCTTTATTATCACCATAGTATACGAAGGGGTTGTTTGATTGCCTTTTAATTATTTCATTAAAAGAAATACGGTGTATTTGATTCATTAAAAGACATCTTTTAATGGTTTATAGAGCTTCTTAATTGCTAAGTTATATAAACATGTTAACCCATTCTACCTCTTGATCAGACATCTTAATGACTCAATAGAAGATGACCAAACAATCCCTAATGCATATACAATCTTGATTCTTGATTGAAATAATAGTAGAGTGAAAAAAAAGTATGTATACACTTAATAATTTTATATTAAAGATCTTGAGTTACTATATTCGATTTGGACGTCTAAGACTGAGGGTAATGGGGGTGAACGGGGGGCGCGGCCGCCTACGTGGCTCGCGAACACCGCTACACCCCTCAGGTGAGCCGGGGCGCGGTTGGCCCCCGTGGCTGGGACCGCGGCGCGTAAAAGAGGGAGAGAGAGGAGTGTGTTTATGTTTTGAGAGAGAGAGAGAGAGAGGAGTGTGTGTATGTTGGGTTTTTGAGAGAGAGAGAGAGAGAGTAGGTCCGGTGGTGTGATCTGTGGTGGTGGTGGTGGTCCGGTGATCGGTGAAGGTGAAGGTGAAGAAGCCACGTGGTGGTGTGAACGATCCGAGGAAGAAGCCCCAGATGGTGGTGGTGGTGTGATTGGTGGTGGTGGTGGTGGTTCGGTGGTCCGGTGATTGATGAAGGTGAAGAAGCCATGTGGTGAAGGTGAAGAAGTATATTAATATTTATATTAAAATTAATATTTAAAAGAAATAAATAAATAACTAGATCAAGCCCCGGATCACCTGGACCACTACACCCTCTGGGGCTTGGTTGAGGAGCTTGATCCATGGCCATGTCATCGCTTACGTGTCAGATTTTGCTTGGCTCACATGGGGCTCAACCAAGCCCCATTACCCTTAGCCTAATAGTGTGCACATTTGAGTTTTATTAAATAAAAATTAATTTTATATAGCTTCAATCACTATTTTGCTACGTTTTTATTAAGATTATAGGTATATATGTATAATAATAAGGATATACATAGTTACAATTTCCTACAAGAAATGTTTATATGTACAAAATGAAATTACATTAATATGAAACGAGCAGATCAAAGTGTACGGACAATGGAACCCACTTCTTAAAGGCAGACTTGTGACTTGTGTTTGTCTCCCTACAAGTTGTTGGACAGCAGAGAATCTTGTGCCTAAGCCTTTTAATATGGGTCTTACTAGAGACATCACCCAAAATTAAAAACACCCACGCATTCTGTGGCTGATTGGTCGATATGCGGCTAATCACTGTTTTTTGTCCTATTATGTCAAAAGTTTTTGTCTTATTATGTTTGTACCCTATCAGCCGTTGATTGGGCGATCCGCCACATATCGCGTACACGTCAACCTCGGACCATCAAGTCAGTCGTACATCGTACACGATCAGCGGCTGATCGTCCGATACGCCTCGGATCCAAGTCAGTAATTAATTTTAAGGCTTCCATCTCCCTTTATCTATATATATTATGCATGTTAATGCATATTTGTATGATATTTTGTTAAAATATAGAAAGTAATATGGACTTATATGATATTTTGTTTGGTGACGGGAACGACGAGCAGTCGGGCTACGCATACAACGATCAGCCGGGGCAGTCGGGCTTGCCAGATTTGAATGAACTTCCCGACTCGAACCATGAGCTAGGGTATGGAAATATCGAGCAGTACGACTTACCAAATCCTGACCAGGTTATTTAGTGTATTTATATAGTACAATAGCGCGTTAGTTATTTTTAAAATATTATACGTTGTCATTATATTTTATCAGGGGTATATCATATACGGCGGTAGTCACCCTTCGTGGCCGAAGGATAATAGGACATCGCCGAATACATATGATGCCAGAGTCGAGGAGCCTTATGGTCAGTCTTCGCAGCAGTTACATGTAGACGGTCCGTATTACGGAACCCAGAATTCGTACCAGTTACCTTTAGGAGAGCAACCATACATGTCAAAACCCGTCACGACCAACGTCGTTGATGGCATTCAAGAGGCTCACGGCGAAGGAGGCAATGATGATGATGATGATGATGATGATGATGATGATGATGATGATGATGATGATGATGATGGTGATCGTGACATACGGGAGACGACATTTTCTTATGTAAATAATAAAGTATAACCTTTTTTTGTAAAAAAAAAAAACTTATTGTTATTCTTTTTCAAGACGTTACTAAATATTACTTTATTTACATTGCTTGATATCAGTATTTTAATTCTGTTGCTGAGTTGGTGAATTGGGTTAAGAAGACAGGCAGGGAGCATGGTTGTGTTATCTCTGGCCAACGTTCAAGGAACAAAAGTGTTGAACTTGTATGCAATCGAGGTGGGGAACCAAAACTCAAGGCAAGGGTGAGGCATACCGGGAGTATTAAAAGGGGTTGTCCATTTAAACTTGTCGGGAGGTACAACGCGCCAGGTGATTGTTGGAAGCTAGAGGTTGTCAATGAGACGCACAACCACGATCCCGTTTTGTTTGAGGAGGGGCACCCGACACTAAGGAAACTGACCGACGAGGAAATTGATATGGTTGCGACGTTGCATAGGTAGGTCTAAGGCCTGCTAAAATTAAGTCATCCATAATGCAACGCTTTCCCGGTAACAAATGTATTACTAGGGACATATACAACGTCGTGAAGCTTGTTGATGGCCAAGATAAAATTGATGACACCCCAATGCAGGTACTTTTTGTTAGAATATTATTATTTTGTAAAACTCTTTTTAATATATATTATTTTGTTTTATCATATATAAAATATATATATATATATATATATTCTGTAAGATTTAATAACAATCATCATCATCATCATCGTACTCAGTATATCCCACCAATAGCAATGCTATGGTAGGGTCTGAGGAGGGTAAGATGTAGACAGCCTTACCTCTATCCCATAGGGATAGAGAGGCTGCTTCCGGTGAGACCCCCGGCTCGATAGTAGTTTTGCATCAAGCCTTGGACATAAGGCATATAACACTCAATCATCCGGACACCGGCTGATTGGTGCATGTGCCCTTGTCTTTCGGCTATCAACGCCACCACATGATGCCTGATTAACCTTCCGCCACTTTTAACGTTATTTTCACGTGATTAGTAAAATAACGTCAAAATTAGTGCAATTTTACTTTTGCCCACCCAAGGGTTCACACATACATACATTATATGCGCGCACCGCAAGCAGGGCGTTATTTAATAAGAATACTATTTATAATATTTTTTAATATATTATTTATTATAATTCTGATCCTTAATAAGACTATTTGTAATATTTAGTAATTTTTTTTAAACCCAACGTAAGTACTTGAAAACTTTCTTCAAACCCATGGTTTTACCTTTTACACATGGGAGAATCCTTCCACGAATAGGACGGAGAATGTTTTCTTCTTTCACGAGAAGTCGCATACCATGTGGCGTGCGTTCCCAGATTTGTTTCTGATTGACACGACGTACAACACCAACATGTACAAGTGGCCGTTTGTTCAGTTTGTTGGTGTGACGTCGACATCAAAGTCTTTCTGTATTGCGTACGCGGTTATCTTTAGGGAGCAAGAGTGTAACTTCACATGGGCCCTGGAACGACTTAAAGGCATACTCGTCGATTGTAGGGAGCCGCGTGTCATCCTGACTGACAAGGACCAATCCTTGATGAAGTCTTGTGAAACAGTCATTCCCAATGCTACCAAAAACCTTTGTAGGTGGCACATCTTTAAGAACATAAAGAAAAAACATAAGAGTCTTTTTCAGACAGATATCTTTGACTCCTTCTCTTACTGGTGGAAAGTACTGTACTCGTCGCCAACAAAATCTATGTTCGACTACAACTACGGTCAAATGGAAGCAACGTTAGCTGGACACGACAGCGTGGTAAAATGTTTTTTTTATTATGTCCCGTATGTACACATGTAGATTCTAGTTGTACATTGCCTAAAATGTTTTTTTTTATTATTTGTTTGAAGAGGTTTGGTATTATATTCGCGACAACTGGTTGGTACCCTACAAAGAGAAGTTCGTGTCCTGCTGGATTGACGACCGACTAAACTACGGCGAGCATACAACAAACAGAGTAGATGGCCAGCACGCGAACTTGAAGAGATACCTTGCGGGGCCGAACAATTCCCTAGACTCTATTGCGGCGTTTGCCCTTGAAGTGGTGAATTCCCAAATGGAAGAAATCGGTGCGACCCTTGAAGACTCCCGTGTTAGGGTCGAGAAGTACCATAAGTTGACTTTGTTTGAAAAGCTACATAATAGGGTGTCACTTTTTGCTATCGCTAGACTTGACAAAGAACTGACTTTGCTTGACACATTGCAAGATACGGGGCGGAGTGCGACCACCGGTTACAAACATCACGGGGCTTGCTGTGTTCTTGTAAGCTTAATTGGTACACTATTAATAATATACGTATTCCATTAAAAGACATAGACCCCTTTTGGAGGAAACTCGATTTCAGTCCGGCGTTTGTTCAATGCGAAGAACCAGACTATGAAGCGGAACTGGAAAATGTGAAAAAAAAAGTTCTAGGACTATACAACCGAATGCAAAAAAAAGTCTATTCTCAAAGATAACGTCTGTTCTTCCTGGGAAATCAAACAAGGAGGAGGCTGAGAAACGAGAGGACCCTAGGGGGCGTCCAAATCTAAACCAATAAGCTAAAAAAAGAGAAACCCCTCGACAGAGCTCGTACTCCCCGTCCCCGTCATTTGATCCCCACAGACACAGCTCGTACTCCCCGTCCCCGTCAACTGATCCTTACAGACAAAGCTCGTACTCCTCGTCCCCATCATTTGATCCCCATAGACACAGCTCGTACGCCCCCTCCCCGTCATTTGATATCCACAGACACAGCTCGTACGCCCCCTCCCCGTCATTAGATCCCCATAGACACAGCTCGTACGCCCCCTCACTGTCATGGGAACCAACACCCGAAACCCCCACACATTCGTTGTCGCGTTCTCAGTCTCAGTCTCAGGCCCGGTTTAAGATACCTAAACCACCGAAACGTTCATCTAAAAAGCAACAGAACGCAACCGACCTTGGTTTTCCATTACTGCGTAACCCAAAGGACGTCCCAATCATAGAAAAATATAGGCACATCATTCCCACCTGCGCATACCCGTTCTATCTCCCATTTAACATAACCTATTGCAGATTTGACCCGACAACATCAAGGTAAGTAAAACGGGTTACGGGTAACATAACCTATTGGGTTACAAGTTTGGGTTATAAAACGGGTTTGGGTTACGGGCTTGACTTATAAAACGGGTTTGGGTTACGGGTTTGGCTTATAAAACGGTTTGGGTTACGGGTGTGGGTTATGGGGTTTGGGTTACGGGTGTGGGTTACGGGTTTCATATTGAAAATGGTTTGGGTTACAGGTTTGATATTGAAACTGGATTGGGTTACGGGTTTGGGTTATAAAACGGGTTTGGGTTACTGGTGTGGGTTACAGGTTTGATATTAAAACTGGATTGGGTTACGGGTTTGATATTGAAACTGGATTGGGTTACGGGTTTAGGTTACGGGTTTGATATTGAAATTGGATTGGGTTACGGGTTTGGGTTACGGGTTTGATATTGAAACTGGATTGGGTTACGGGTTTGATATTGAAACTGGAATGGGTTACGGGTTTGATATTGAAATTGGATTTGGTTACGGGTTTGGGTTATGGGATTGTTAATGAAACGGGGGTTTGGTTTACGGGATTAACATTATATTTATATCTTAAACATAGATAGAGAATAGGTACATTGAAGGGGATAAGCTTCTTGATGGCTACGCGAATTTGTGGTTTGACCCGGAGTCCGAATTCCATATCCGGTTTACGCAGCTTCGGAAAATGGCGCCACAACCTACATCGACCTTGTCTGAGCGGTTTATAAAAAGTGTTTGGGCGGAAGACAGGATAGAAAGAATTGTTGGGAAGAATACACCGTGGGAGAGATTGTTTACCGCCCAGCAGGCAGCGTACCGGGCACTCACGCTAGAGTTTTACTCTACGTTCATTTTCAGATATTTTTTTCCTTTTCAATTAACTTATAAAGCAGATTTAACCGACGTGTAAATATTGTTTCAGGCCACGCCCGGAGGGAGATCCGCAGGTCGAGATGCTGGCTCCTAGTGCGGATACCAGTAAGGCGGAGGTTCAGTTCCACTTGTTCGGGGATGAGTGTTTTACTAGTCGATGGAGGAGTTTGCCATGGCGCTAGGCTTGTACACAATTCATGATTTAACTGACCCTATTTACACGGAGAGCATACACCATGCACCAGATGACATGTTGAGGCGTTTTTGGACGGCGATTAGCGATACACCTTGGCCTATGGTCAGAGAAGACTTTGCGCCAGACTGCAAAGTCTCATCCATCAGGGACCCATTGCACAGGTTTATATATGTATATGTATAATATATTATAATATAATGTAATATGATATAATAATATTTTAATGTATTTTTATACAGGTACCTACACAGGCTTATCGCTCAGACCATACAGGGTCGTCACCTGGGGGCAGATCACTGCAACCTCCGTGACCTGTTTTTTTTGCGATGTCTGCCTACGGGGAGACACTGCAACCTAGCTCGCGGTTTCGGCGACGACTTCGCCATTTACTGGCACAGGCAGGGACGCGGGTCGTTGGTCGGTGGCACGTTCGTTGCGCGTATTGCGATTGCTTTGGGCTACAAGGACCGACTGGATGACCTACCCATTCAGCCGCCGATTCCGCCGCGAGAGCTGGCCGTTCACGGGCAGCGGGCATGCGCATCGTCCGGAAAATTAACGGCCGGAATCACCTGGTCACTGATTTGAATGCTGACCCGTACTAAGAGGTCCCACTTGTTGAGCCTCTGCCAATCGAGGAGCCGGAGGTGCCTAATCAGGTCGCCAAGGTTGACGGTGATGAGGGCGAGGACGGTGATCAGGTACGTTCTATTTTATCATTTAACTTTTTTTATCTTCGTCTTATTAACGTTAATTTATTGTGTTCATAACAGCAACCGAATCAGCACCCGCAACACGTTCCGCGTACACATCGCGCCGTACATTTGGATGCGGCCGCTGACTCCCACCTACGGAGACTAGAGCGTGATGTGTCACAGATACGCGGTCAGATGACCTGGATGGTTGGGTATATGTCTGCCCAGCAGCATGGAGCCCAGTACACAGTACCTGCGCCACATTTCGACGAGGAGGGGAGCGATGACGACGCGGGTGGTGCTGCATTTTAGATTTATTTTTTGTATGTTGTTACTTTTCCCGAACTCGTTAGGTTTTGTTTTCCCGAACTCGTAATGTATTAATTATTATTATTTTATAAATCTGGTTATGTGTTATGCTTATTTTGTTCGTTTTCAATTTAAAAATTCTTCTTTGGTTATTACTTTAAAATCGATCACAAATTGGTTACATACGACATACAAAAAAATAAAACGAACGTAATTCGTTATGTGCTAATTATTAAGTAAATCTCGTTCCTTTTATTTTGTACGTTTTTAATTTTAAAATTGTTGTTTCGTTGTCACCTTCCAAAACCGATCAAAAAATGATTACACCCGACTAACAAAAAGACAAAACAAACAAAATAAATTAAATAAAATAAAAGACAACAAAAGGACAAAAACATAATAAAATAAATAAAAAAGACAGCTAAAAGACAAAAAAAAACAGATGTTTCAAAAACACCCACCCAATTCGTGGCTAATCGGTCGATAAGCGGCTGATTGAGTGGGTGTTTTGGAAACACCATATGGTGTATGTAAAAATTCCATTTTAATATATCCATATTTTTATTTGACAATATAGAAAAAGACATACCTATAAATTGGATGTAGTTCAATGGTATAGCACTCACTTTACTAGTAAAAGGTAGGGGGTTCGAACCTCACTATCACCAATTTAAATGGGAGATATGAGGGATGACCCTGGCTTCCCAAGGTTCGAGTTCTGATCTCAACCGGTTTTACCGGTTCCTCGTTGTCGTACCATTTGGCGGGTGTGGGAGTCGGGTTTTATCCGAAGAATCTCTCAATAGGTGGACCGCTAAGGGTTCCGTCTGTCCGGACTCATGGTCGGCTCGGGCTACCTTTAGCCAATGGGGGTGCGTACGGAGTACTCGGCGTTACTTAGTTGGTCGTTTCAAAAAAAAGACATACTATATATTTGATCGTTTTTTTAATGGACGTCCTTTAACAAACTAAATGCTAGAAAACATCTTTTTGTTAAAAAAAACTCTATCATTTAAGTCCTTTATTTCTAACCAAGTTAAATTTTTTTGTTAAATCTGATCGTGTGAAAGGCATAGGAGGGTATTCTTGTAATTTATATTTTTATTTTATAATAAAAAATAAAAGAAATAAAAATATTTAAAACCAAACCACCTGCTACACTACATCATCTTCACTTCAAAATTAGGGTACCCCCCCCCCCCCCCCGCCAAAAAAAACCCCCAAAAAGATAGAATAACAGTTAACCGTATTAGGAGGGTATTCTTCATTATCACTGGAAAACCTAAAGTGGTTAGGAAGAACGAGATCTGTTGTACGGGGAAGGAGATGGAAGTGGTGGTGGTTGTTAGGTCAAGCGGCAGTGGAGGAAAATAGTAGCGTCAGCAGGTGGCGGCAGCGTCAGTAGGTGGTGGTTGGTGGCGGCGGCAGAGTGGTGGCAGTCGGCAACAAGTTAAATAATCAAAACACCACCAACACCAACACCCTCTTTGTTTATAGTCACAAATCCTCGGTAAATCGAGCGAGGCACCGACGAAATTGATGAACTGAAGAAGATGCTCATAGTTTTCTTTAACTTTCAAACCTGATTTGGTCCGATTTTGGATTTGATGTGATTTATCCCCAATTTCATTTTGCGAATGAGCTAAGTTGTAGAACCAAGAAATTTGATCTCCGGGTTATCTGAAGAATGCCTACAATATTGTCACCAACACTTGCAGGTTTAGGGTTTCCTTCTCCGACATGCGGCGGACGATGAAGTGGCGGTATTTTCACTGATTGTGTGTATTAGCGGTAGCAGGGATAACGGTGGTTGTGTGTAGTGGCAGCCTTTAAAGAATGAGGGAGGGAGAGAAAGAAGGAAGAGGTTGTTGTAGTGTGGTGGCAAGTGGTGGTGGGTTGTAAGGCCCATGTATTAGTCTTTCGTATTTGTATTAAGTTTCGTTTTTGTTGTTAGTTTGTTTATTGAACACTTTGTTTGTAATGTTGGGCTTTGAGCCCGTGTACAATGAGTCCATTGGGCCGATATAAATGAAATATGTGTATGAGAGATCACACTATATATGGTGTGAATCTATCATAATACAAGCAACCCTTTTGCAAATAATACTTTCTCATTCCTACAAACTATCTCTCTCTCTCTCCCACCTTTGGCTGTAATAACATCACCACAAGATCTGAGATCTCGGTTCTAGCTAGTTGTTTCTACCGACTAGTTGAGATGTTGATATAAGATAACTAGTAATAGTTTGTTTGTTGTTTGATCTGGTCACGGGACCTACATGAGTGGTGTGCCAGGAATGAAGGAAAGATGAAGAGAGGGTGTGTGTGTGTGTGTGTATTGTATAATATTATTTAATTTTCAAAGTAAAATGACCAAAATACCCTCATTTGTCTTGCACGTGACCAGATTTGACGAAAAAATTTAACTGGGTTAGGGTTAAAGGACTTAACGTGATAGGGGTTTTAAACAAACATGATGTTTTTGGTATTTAGTTTGCTAAAAGGATGTTCATTGAAAAAACGATTAAACATAAATGACGTCTTTTGCTATTATGTGTTTTATTTTTCATGATCAGGTTAAATTGTATATTCTTTCTCCCTGGTATGTTCCAAAATATACTTTCTATTATATAGATATTTCTTACACTTTTAACTGCTTTGAACTAGGTTTTTATTAAATATTATTTTTAATTGGTTCACAAATGGGTTTTTAAGGTTTCAAGATACAATGAACTAAAATAATTTACTTTTAGTAAATTTGAGACTGATAGCTAAGACTTTAGATATATTATATTATATATACTTTTGTTTTCAAATTACAAAAAGTAATATGTCCAGACGTAACGTAAGATCCTTAAATTAAATAATAAGAATAGTAATATTAATTATAATGAGCTTAACATAGGCTATTTGAGTGCACATTCAATCGAAAGTTATTATTGGTTATCCATCATATGCATAACAAGTAAACATACATATTTATTTGTGACATAATTATCTAATTATGTGTTGAAATCAGGGCCTTGAGATTTTGGGCTTTGAGGCCTGATGAAATAAAAAGAAAAGAAAAGGTTGAAAATGAAGGCTGTGAGGGTTTCTCGCAAAATAGGAAACTAGGCAATTATATAAAGTAAAAAAGAGAGAGCGAGAGAATTATTGAAGAGAGGCCACACAAATCAGAGAGGAGCCAAGAGGGGTTCGATCAGGCAACGCAAAAGAAAGTTAAAAAAGAGAAGAAGCCGTTGGTTCGAGCATAGAATGTTTAGGTTCAACACCTACTCAACCAAATAATATTATTATTGGTTTGAATTTATTATTATTTTTATGAATTCATTATTTGAACCAATCTATTTTCTTTGTTTTTAAGTATGGTTGTTGGCTAAAACTTTAGACCGTCTAGGCTTATGATGAACTTTTGTCAATTTTGGATGTTGGTTTGGATTTTGTTTTCGTTTATGGATTTATGATTAAGTAAGAGGTTTATTGTTATTTAATTGATGCATATGCGTTCTTGTTTTTTGTCAGATGAATTTTATTATTCCACATTATATCCTTGGTGATTGTATGTCATATAATACGATTTTGTTAGGTCATTTACTGTGTTATTGACTAGTTTATGATTGATTTGCAATAAGATCATAGGAATAATATTATTAGTCAATCTAATAAAAGTGTGCTGTTAACCTAAAAAGTTGTAAGGTGATAGGTTATTGTTAGATCTTTGTTGATTAAGATTGCTAGATTTAGTTCTTCGTAAGAAGTCCGTCTAAGTTTGATTAATTAATGTTGTCTAGCGAGTCAAGTGAATTCTTTAAACTACCTTTGATATTGCACTGTAAGATAGGATTTCTTATAGAGGTATTTGTCATAAAAAGAAATTAGCGACCGTAAACAAGTTTAATTAAAACCGGTAATTTAATAGCTTATTAGGATTCCATAGGTGTCTTCTTGAGAATGGTCAAGGGTCCTGTTCGGTTTCCCATTAAGTGAATAGTTTAAGATCCCGGTTCCATAACTTAGAATTTCCAACCATTTGATAATTGATGCATTAGGGATTCTAGCCTAGGTGGTTGTTCGTCGTCATCTGATTTTATTAATTAGTTTTAATATTAATTTAATCTTAGTATTTTAGTAAACCCCCCCCCCCCCCATTTTAAGAATAAATAAATAGTCGTGTCCACAGTTGAGTCTAATTTAGCTAGTTTACGTAATTAAAAGAGTTTCGTGGGTTCGATATCCGGACTTACTCAGCTGTACTAGAGTCGACCGGTTCACTTGCCGGTTAATAGTTTTAGTTAAGTTAAGAGTCTAGAATTATTACTTAGTGTCTAGATTAGCTTTTTTAGGTATTAAATATTAGACTACTTTTAGCACATCAAGTTTTTGGAGCCGTTGCCGGAGACTCTTGGCTATTGCGTTATCAACTATGATCAGACTTACTTGCTACATATGTGCTATTTTTTATTTTTTATTTTTTATTTTTTTATAGGAGTTAAGTTAATATAGTTTAGTTTTATTGCTTTGAATTAGTTTAGTTTTTTTTTATACCGTTTGTTACTACTATTTGGTGCTCGTGATCCTTTTTTGTGTAAGTTTATCTTTTCAGTGATCTTCATTGATTATTACTGCAGGACCAGATTTGAAGAACATTCTCATAAATATCAAAGAGGTTTAACTATATGGGAGTCAGAAATATAGGCAATTATGGACCACCTAGATAAAAACAGCTACCAACCCAGATTCACCGTGGTGTATGATAAGATGGGGAATATTATCGGTTGTAAAGACTCATTTGACGCAATGATGGATCACATACCACATCCAGAAGAGATATTATACGATTTTTTACGTGTCATCCATAGCATTAATCCAAAAGCACCACTTTCAGATATCATGGATGATTTTCGGTCGGGCTTAAAGTATCAAATACAATTTAATGAGCCGACGATCGAGTTTGAGGATGTTGGGTTGCATGATAAGACAGGGGAGCGTATTCCCTCTTGGGAGGACGATTTTAAGGATGAATTTGGTGATGATTTGGTTGGTTTAGCTACTATGGATGAGAGAGATTTTAACCCCGGAAGAGATATTGAGGAACTTGAAGTTTTATTATTCGGGGAGCCGGTTAAGAAACTTAATGTCAAAGATGAATCAAATGAGATATCCGAAGAATTGAAGAATGAAGAACTGCATCTCATTGTGAAACACCATCGGCATATGTGCGGTAAAGTTGATCGGTTTTTAGAAATTGTTGTTCGTGGATCGCCACGTAAATCAAGAGCCCCAAGAAGGAAGATATTTGGGCTCAGTAATCATAGTGTGCCGAATTGGTTATATTCTCCGAATTTTAATAATGGGTTGTTCAAGCAGAATGCGTATGTTTGGGCCTACATGTGTTTGGAAATTAGTTTCTTCCCAACTGATTTTAAGAGGAGAGTGTTGAGGAGCATCGATGGGAAGAGGATCAAGGAGAAGCCTCCTGATTGATATTTCGGGAGTAAGTATGGCTGAAGACTTTTAGTAAACTTAACGCTTCCCGGGAGGCAACCCGGTACTATCGTTTTCTTCTTTTTTTATATCTATTTTGTTTTTACTTCTTTGCTCTGCCGGTTGTTTCTTCTCTTACTTGCAGGTTTCTTATTAGATGGTTGATGAGACATGGTTGATGCCACTTATTTTCTGAAGCAAGTGGCATCCCCACACTTGATTAAAACCATGTCTCATCAACCATCTAATAAGAAACCTGCAAGTAAGAGAAGAAACAACCGGCAGAGCAAAGAAGTAAAAACAAAATATATATAAAAAAAGAAGAAAACGATAGTACCGGGTTGCCTCCCGGGAAGCGTTAAGTTTACTAAAAGTCTTCAGCCATACTTACTCCCGAAATATCAATCAGGAGGCTTCTCCTTGATCCTCTTCCCATCGATGCTCCTCAACACTCTCCTCTTAAAATCAGTTGGGAAGAAACTAATTTCCAAACACATGTAGGCCCAAACATACGCATTCTGCTTGAACAACCCATTATTAAAATTCGGAGAATATAACCAATTCGGCACACTATGATTACTGAGCCCAAATATCTTCCTTCTTAGGGCTCTTGATTTACGTGGCGATCCACGAACAACAATTTCTAAAAACCGATCAACTTTACCGCACATATGCGGATGGTGTTTCACAATGAGATGCAGTTCTTCATTCTTCAATTCTTCGGATATCTCATTTGATTCATCTTTGACATTAAGTTTCTTAACCGGCTCCCCGAATAATAAAACTTCAAGTTCCTCAATATCTCTTCCGGGGTTAAAATCTCTCTCATCCATAGTAGCTAAACCAACCAAATCATCACCAAATTCATCCTTAAAATCGTCCTCCCAAGAGGGAATACGCTCCCCTGTCTTATCATGCAACCCAACATCCTCAAACTCGATCGTCGGCTCATTAAATTGTATTTGATACTTTAAGCCCGATCGAAAATCATCCATGATATCTGAAAGTGGTGCTTTTGGATTAATGCTATGGATGATAATATCTCTTCTGGATGTGGTATGTGATCCATCATTGCGTCAAATGAGTCTTTACAACCGATAATATTCCCCATCTTATCATACACCACGCGGAATCTGGGTTGGTAGCTGTTTTTATCTAGGTGGTCCATAATTGCCTATATTTCTGACTCCCATATAAACCTCTTTGATATTTATGAGAATGTTCTTCAAATCTGGTCCTGCAGTAATAATCAATGAAGATCACTGAAAAGATAAACTTACACAAAAAAGGATCACGAGCACCAAATAGTAGTAACAAACGGTACATAAAAAAAACTAAACTAATTCAAAGCAATAAAACTAAAGTATATTAACTTAACTCCTATAAAAAAACAAAAAATAAAAAATAGCACATATGTAGCAAGTAAGTCTGATCATAGTTGATAACGCAATAGCCAAGAGTCTCCGGCAACGGCTCCAAAAACTTGATGTGCTAAAAGTAGTCTAATATTTAATACCTAAAAAAGCTAATCTAGACACTAAGTAATAATTCTAGACTCTTAACTTAACTAAAACTATTAACCGGCAAGTGAACCGGTCGACTCTAGTACAGCTGAGTAAGTCCGGATATCGAACCCATGAGACTCTTTTAATTACGTAAACTAGCTAAATTAGACTCAACTGTGGACACGTCTATTTATTTATTCTTAAAATGGGGGGGGGGGGGGTTTACTAAAATACTAAGATTAAATTAATATTAAAACTAATTAATAAAATCAGATGATGACGAACAACCACCTAGGCTAGAATCCCTAATGCATCAATTATCAAATGGTTGGAAATTCTAAGTTATGGAACCGGGATCTTAAACTATTCACTTAATGGGAAACCGAACAGGACCCTTGACCATTCTCAAGAAGACACATATGGAATCCTAATAAGCTATTAAAATTACTGGTTTTAATTAGACTCTCTTACGGTCGCTAATTTATTTTATGACAAGTACCTCTATAAGAAATCCTACCTTACAGCGCGGAAATTAAAGGTAGTTTAAAGAATTCACTTGACTCGCTTGACAACATTAATTAATCAAACTTAGACGGACTCCTTACGAAGAACTAAATCTAGCAATCTTAATCAACAAATATCTAACAATAACCTATCACCTTACAAATTTTTAGGTTAGCAACACACTTTTATTAGATTGACTAATAATATTATTCATATGATCTTATTGCAAATCAATCATAAACTAGTCAAGAACACACAGTAAATGACTTAACAAAATCCTATTATATAACATACAATCACCAAGGATAATGTGGAATAATAAAATTCATCAAACAAAAACCAAGCACACATACGCATCAATTAAATAGCAATAAACCTCTTACTTAATCATAAATCCATAAACGAAAACAAAATCCAAACCAACATCCAAAATCAACAAAAGTTCATCATAAGCCTAGGCGGTCTAAAGGTTTAGCCAACAGCCATACTTAAGAACAAAAGAAATTAAATTGGTTCAAATAATGAATTCATAAAGATAATAATAAATTCAAACCAATAATAATATTGTTTGGTTGAGTAGGTGTTGAACCTAAACATTCTATGCTCGAACCAACAACTTCTCTTTTTTAGCTTTCTTTTGCGTTGCCTGATCAAACCCCTCTTGGCTCCTCTCTGATTTGTGTGGCCTCTCTTCAGTAATTCTTTTTTTTTTACTTTATATAATTGCTTAGTTTCCTATTTTGCGAGAAACCCTCACCGTCTTCTTTTTCAACCTTTTCTTTTCTTTTTATTTCATCCGGCCTCAAAGCCCAAAATCTCAAGGCCCTGATTTCAACACATAATTAGATAATTATGTCACAAATAAATATGTATGTTTACTTGTTATGCATATGATGTATAACAAATAATAACTTTCGATTGAATGTGCACTCAAATAGCCTATGTTAAGCTCATTATAATTAATATTACTATTCTTGTTATTATTTGATTTAAGGATCTTACGTTACGTCTGGACATATTAATTTTTGTAATTTGAAAACAAAAGTATATATAATATAATATATTTAAAGTCTTAGCTATTGGTCTCAAGTTTACTAAAAGTACATTATTTTAGCTCATTGTATCTTGAAACCTTAAAAACCCACATTTGAACCAATTAAAAATAATATTTAATAAAAACCTAGCTCAAAGCAGTTAAAAGTATAAGAAATATCTATATAATAGAATGTTTATTTTGGAACAAATGTTTTTAAATGAAACATATGCGAGAAAACAAACATTAAGCTTATGTGTAACATCCCCAAAATTTCGATCCAAATTTGAAAACTTAGGAAAGTTGAAGGATCAAGAATAAACTCAAAGATATAAAAATTTAAATAAAGAAATATGATAATTTTATGTTAACGAAATAAGTGAAGTAAAAATATTCCATAAATAAAATCTATCTCATATAAAAGGTTGGAAGAAAGAAAACTCATCACACATGGAAAATGGTAAAGTAATGGAAGCTCTTTATAAAAGATAAAGTTTCCATAGTTATATTTTTTCATGCTTAGCATGCACCAAGTGGTCCTAGCGAAAGGTGCGGAGCACCCGACGCGCACGCGCACGGGATCGGGCTCGGGCTCGGGCTCGGGCCAGGACGAGGACGAGGACGATGGCGACGGGCGTGGGGCGCAATGTGGCACTATGATGGCGCACTTCGCACGCTCGCATCGTCGCGAGCCGCTTTAGTATTTTTGGACTTTGCGAGTAAGACCCAGAAGTGACAAGCTACCAAAAGATAAGGGACCAAAAAACGAAAAGTTATATCTAAGAAACCATCGTGATACGCGATGAGTCCAAGAACAAGGCCATCGCGATACGCGATGGTCCTTGATGACGTATCAACACGTGTCACCCTGATGTGACACGTGGCAGACGGGGGCAGGCCACGTGGCAGATGTATCAGGCCACGTGACAGTCTCTGAGCATCATGAGTCATCGCGATAGGCGATAACTATAAGGAAGGGTCCATCGCGTATCGCGATGAGACCAATTTTCAACTATAAATAGGAGGGTCATGGCACATTCATTTTCACACCAAAATTACACTCTCTCTAGAATCACTTTCTCTCTCTACCTCATTTTGCGTGCCGAGTATCGTTTGGCGCGTTGAACCTCGTAACTCGTGCCTAATACCCGACGTTTCCTTGAAGTACGTGCTACCCAAAAATAACTCGACATTCTGCCTCTAAGTGCGTGCACGACCCGACGACTCCCGATCATTTCCTCGATTTACGTGTCAAGAAAAGTAGATCAAGAATACCCCAATATTTGTGCAAGTGCGGTAGTGCTGCCGAAAGTCTAGGTAATTATCAAGCCAAGCAAAGTAGGGGTTCTGTCCAAATTAAATATTATTATTTAAAGGCTTAGACCCTAGTCAGGGGTATAGTCTAGACCTTGATCAAATTAAAAAGTAATTATTAAAATAAGATTTCGTTTATGATTAAGAAATACAAGTTATATAAACAAAGGTTATAGCTAAAAATAATTTCTTAATGATTAAGAATGATAAGCTATTTGTTGGTGCATGATGTCAGCAGTTCAGTATCTTGTGTTTGTCTGTGTCTGTAATCGTTTAGTTTGTTTATTTCGTGTTAAATACTGTTTATGGTTATGTTCGCTAGCTTTAGGCGAACTTGGGGAAGCGAAGTTATGACAACTTCGCCTAGTATGTTAGGCGAAGTTGTCGAGGTTTATAAATACCTCAACTTCGGCTTTAGTTTTTAAGTTTTTGTGAACGAGTAGTTTTGGTGATCTTTAGTATCACGTGTTGGCACTTGCAATATATCAAGTTTACAGTATAATCTTGTGTGGTTACATATATATTCAACGTATTAATCATCTCGACACTCGTATCGTATACGTGGGGATTCCGCACCCTCGTACTACGAGATACTCCTGTGTAGATCCGGCTAGGAACGAGATACTTCTGTGTAGATCCGGCTAGGAACTTTCAATTGGAATTGGTCGGGATGATGGCTAGTGGCGGTGGTGGTGGTGAGAGGCTGGGGGATGTGATATAGTGTGAAAAAGAGAATAAAATGAAAAAGAAAAAGATAACAAAAGAGATAGATTGAATGAAAATGAGGTATTTTAGAATGAATGAAATGGACAATGAAATAAATTATTTCATTTAAAAAAAATATATAGTTGCAAGGGTGATGAACTGAGAATAAAGAAGAGGCAAGACCAAGACGATGATCCCAATGCATCGAAAGGTGCAGGTGGTGAGTTGCCAAGAACTGAACAAACTCTTGGGACTTCCACATCTCAGGGGGAGTCTGCTGGTCCGTCAGGCAGTACAGGTGGTGAGAATGTGGTGGTTGTAGATGATGAGGAAGTGTTGGGAAATGATGATGATGAGTCAGCTGATGATGTGTTAACGGCTAATGAGATTGGAAATATTAGGGAACAGATAGAGATTGATAGTGACTTAGAAGAAGGGGAGATTGTTGATGATTGTGTAGAGCATGATATTCCGAATGTTGATAAGGTGAACTTGAGTCAGGATGCAAAGTGTCAGATGAGTCTGAGTGGGAAGAACAGCCGAGATGGAAAGAAGGCTGTGCTCAGTGGTTTTTCAAGACAAAGAAGCCCGCGGTGCCAACAATATTTAAGAAGAGTTACAACATCAAGGGGTACGCTGAGTCCAAGAAAGGTATCATTTGTTGGTTGCATGACGAACAGTTGAAGTTGTTTGTGATTAAGCGTTATGATGGGATTCAGTACTTTAAGAAGACTTTGAGATCGCTCAACACCTTGCCTGAGTGTGAGGTGAAAGATTTGGCAAATTTGAGGTTGATTAATCGAAGTGATGACAATTTTGCAAGATGGGTTGGAAGGATTGTTTGGAAAGAAAGTGTGAAAGAGAAAAAGTTCGAGTTGTTGAAACCCCAGAAAGGAAAATTAGTTGAAGATAAGGAACGGGGAATGCGGGCTGATGGCAAGCCTTGGATGGTGATGAAGTATAAGCCGATTCGTTGTTTAAAAGAGGTGCCGATGAAGATGATGCCCAAGGATGTGCTAAAGGATCTCAAGTGGTGGTACGTTGACTGCAAGATAGCGAAAGCTGTTATGGAAGATGAGGATGAACAGGAGATTCTGAGAGTGTATGATCCCATGCACTTGGTTAACTTGTCTCAAGCTGATTTGCAGGTACTAAATGATAAGAAGATATTCTACATTCCTGCGTGGAAGGATGAAGCAAAGAAGTACCAAAAGGTGGTCTCTGTCTGTGTGAGACAGGGCGTCCATGCTTGAAGACGAGGGGTACGAGATTTTTGGGATTACAAGACACGAGAAAGAAGATAGAGATATGAAGCTACTGCCAAGGGGGAGTCTGTTGGTGCATGATGTCAGTAGTTCAGTATCTTGTGTTTGTGTGACACCCGGTAAATTCCCAATCCCTTAAACCAAGTAATCAACCTAAATATTAGGTAATTATGTTATATGCGCCTTGCGCGAGCGCGCTATGTTAGAATCAGCGCGTTCATTTGTTATGTGTGCCTTGCGCGAGCGCGCCATGTTAGTCAGCGCGTGCATTTGTTATGTGCGCCCTGCGCGAGCGCGCCATATTAGAGTCAGCGCGTGCATTTGTTATGTGCGCCCTGCGCGAGCGCGCCATGTTAAGAACTAGCGTGGGCATATGTTATATGCGCCATGCGCGAATGTTTTGGCTTTATGTTTTCATGTACCTTAACGTTATGTTGTCTAATGGGTTGACCATCCCGCATGATGCTAAGGCGGGTGCATCCTAAATCGTTTATGCGCGTGCGGAAGGGAACTAACCTCCCCGCATGGCGGGAACATTGAGAGCTAGTTTGTCTGAAGCTCCAAGATGGAATTGACTTCAACATAACTGATCACTATGTTGAAATACCAAGACCACCTGGAGAATCTACAAATGAAACTCAATGTCCCTAACTGCGAGAAGGTTACGTGCCTACCCGCAGCAAAGAAATGTCCTTCACGCAGAAAGCTATGCGCACAAAGTGATGCGCACAGAACACTCAGTCTATTCTCCAGACGTAAGGAGATTACTCCCGCCCAAAAGGAAACAGTAGCGTGTTTCAGAGATTTTCCACTTTTTACTGTACACTGACAAAAGTACCTGAAAAAGCACACTGTAACACGAAAAGTCAACTGTCAGCCACCCTATTCTCACCAACCCCAGACCTGCATGTCCTGACCAAATCAAATCAAATCTTTTATCCACTACTCCACTTTTAAATAAATAATAATAATTTCCATACTTTATCATCATTACACCTAGATATGAAAAGATTACAATCCCCTAAAGCAAGGGATTGTGTTCCCTTGAGTTTGCCTATAAATAAGTAACCTAAATTATCACCCAAACACTTCAAACTTCTCTCTTAAGAACTGCAAACTTGCACTAATCATCTCCCAAGCATCCGTTGTTTTCATTTCCGATCCTGTTACTAGGTAAGCCGAGAATATAACCTTGAGATCTACTTTACAACCCTTATATTCTCCTATTTCTTGATCTTAATATATATACTTCTTGTTATTTAATCGTATTCTAGACCTTCAATTCAAAGGCCAACACCAAGAAAACCCGAATCTCGATTAATCCCTTAACAAGAACCACATGTGAGTCTCACAGCCCCTGTTTTCACTGTTTTCACTATTTTTAAACTGTTTTCGGGGCGAGGGACACGTACTTAAATTACGATTTATCATGGTATACTTACAAGTTATGCAAACGATTGTGTTTAAATTATGTTTCATGATGAGCAATGCAAACGGTTATCTTTGGTTTACGATGTATGTGCGCCAGAATTCGAGTAAGTGATCACTTTACCATTGGAACTCTAAGGGTAGGGACTGCTGGTTTGATCCGCCCACTCGTAGGGGTCGCACCACTTACACAGACGAGCACGGCTTTTCAGAAATGTCCACGCGCAACCCGCGGGACGGTATTACTTATTTCGCTCGTAGTGGCAGCGCCACTTACACAGACGAGCACAGTTCCCAGAAATGTTCGCGCGTAACCCGCGGAACGATTTTATCAGAATATGTTGATAGAACTATGTTTTACCAAGCATGTGTTTTAATGATGCTATCAGAATTATGTTTCAGAATGATTTTTATCAAGATTATGATGCAATACGATTTATCAAGTTACTAAAACTTGTGAACTCACTCAGTTTATACTGATTCAAATGTTTTACGTGTCTTTCAGGAGATAACTAAGTAGCGCATGGAGTCACACTTAGAGCACCTCACGCTGAACATCTAAAACTAGCTTTTTGGAAGATTTTAGTTCTATCCCTTCGATGCGCGTGGTTGTTCTCGCCGCGCAAGGGGATATGGCGTGGAAATCTTCAACAGTTTTTATACTTGGATGATTTTATGTAATTTTTAAACAATGTAATGTATTTGTATTAAACATTTCATGCGCAATGAAAATCTTATCTTGAATGTTTGCAATGGCCCGTGCTTAAGTATCAATCCCCACTCGCGCGCGCCCGGCTGTTTCCGCCGTTCAGGGCCGGGTGTGACAGATTGGTATCAGAGCACTGGTTATAGCGAACTAGGAAAAGAAGTTTTAACCTAGACTATAACCGTTGGGGAATCGCATGAAATATTTTTCAAAGAAAATATTTTCAAAAGAAACTATACACACACTTAGGAACACGGGTCACACAGTGTCTAGTGAATAAAGATAAAGAACATTATGTGCTCAGAGTACATGCGCTAAGTTTAATATATTTTCACTCTTTTAAAGCGAGAATGCCTCCAACCAGAGCCAAGGGAATTACCATGACACCCGAGGAACTCGCGGAAATAATCGCGCAGGCGATTGCGACACATGAGGCCAGCAAGGCCGAATCAAGTCAGGGTCGTCAGAACGAGACCCCAGAACCCGAATCAGGAGCCTTGGACAAAGGATGCTCCTATAAGACATTCATGGCCTGTAGGCCTTGGCCATTCAAGGGTACCGAAGGGGCCATTGGGCTCTACAACTGGATTGACAAGATGGAGACAGTTCTCTCCATTAGTGGATGTAGCGAGAACCAGAAGGTCCTTTACGCGACCTGCATGTTCCAAGAGGCAGCTTCGTCTTGGTGGAAGCTTCAAACGAAAACATTGGGGCGAGAAGTTGCTCTCCACAAGACCTGGGAAGAACTGAAGGAAATGTTGATGAGAAAGTTCTGCTCTCGCGCAGAAATCCAGAGTCTGCAGCAGGAATTCTGGAACCACGCCATGGTAGGAACGGATATCGACGCCTACAACAACCGGTTCAACGAGCTTTGCCAGTTGGTACCAGACATGGCAAACACGGAGGAAAAGAAGATCGAGAGGTATATTTTTGGGTTACCTCCTGTTGTTAGGGTTCCGCTCAACGCCGCAGCGCCTCCAACCTTTGATGAGGCGGTAGCGCGGGCCATCACCCTTACGAGGGATACGGTCCGTGCGGGTATGTTCACTACGCGCGGAAACGAGCAGCGAGCCTCTGACTCCAAGAGGAAATGGAACTCTCACCACCGAGGGTCCGACTCCAAGCAGCCACCGTTCAAGAAGCAGGAAAGCGCAAGGGTTTACGCGATCCAAGCCGCGGAGCCATCAAGGAAAGGATACAGTGGGCCTTACCCATGGTGCAACAAATGCAAGTTTCACCACGAGGGTGAATGCGCGAGCGTCACGTGCGCCAAATGTAACAGGCCAGGGCACAAGACGGTGAATTGCCGTGCTAAAGAAGCTGGAGCCAGTGACAACTGCTACGCATGCGGAAAGCCAGGGCATTTCAGTCGGGATTGCCCGCAAAGGGGAAACCAAGCTCGCGGGAGAGCTTTTGTGATCGGCGCGGGTGAAGCTAAAGAAGAGCCGAATGTGGTAACCGGTACGTTTTTGCTTAACGGCCATTTTGCATCTGTCTTATTTGATACTGGCGCTGACCTAAGTTTTATATCCGCTGAGTTTAAAAACTCCCTAGGCTTAGCAACCAGTAGGCTAGACACGCCTTATACTATAGAACTAGCCAATGGTAGGCAGTTATGCGCGAACGAAAGAACTGAACAATGTGTAATAGTCATGGGAGGTCACGGGTTCAATATTAACTTGTTACCAATAGACTTGGGAAGTTTTGACATTGTGGTAGGTATGGATTGGTTAGTCGAGAACCACGCGGAAGTTATTTGCCATGAGAAGCAGGTTCGGATCCCACTGTTGAACGGAGAGACCTTGGTAATTCATGGGGAAAGAAGGGGAGTTGCGACGAAACTGATTTCGTGCCTAAAGGCGCGCAAGTGCCTAAGGAAAGGGTGCTACGCCTTCCTGGCGCATGTCGTAGAGAAGAAAGGAGATGAGCGAAGAATTGAAGACTTACCAGTAGTGCGCGAATTTCCAGAAGTTTTTCCTGAAGATTTGCCCGGATTGCCGCAGCCGCGACAAGTAGAATTTCGTATTGATTTAGTCCCAGGAGCTGCGCCAGTAGCTCGAGCGCCTTATCGATTAGCTCCATCTGAGATGCAAGAGCTATCCAATCAGCTACAGGAACTATTGGATAAGGGTTTCATACGCCCAAGCTTCTCACCTTGGGGAGCTCCAGTACTGTTTGTTAAGAAGAAGGATGGTTCCTTCCGGATGTGTATTGACTACAGGGAGCTGAACAAGCTGCCAGTCAAGAATCGGTACCCCTTACCGAGGATTGACGACTTATTTGACCAGTTGCAGGGATCCAGTTATTATTCAAAGATAGATCTACGGTCAGGATACCACCAACTTAGGGTCCATGAGGAAGATGTGCCGAAAACAGCCTTCCGAACTAGATACGGCCATTATGAGTTCTTAGTGATGCCTTTCGGGCTAACTAATGCGCCGGCTGTATTCATGGATCTGATGAACCGCGTGTGCAAACCATACTTGGACAAGTTTGTGATTGTGTTTATAGATGATATTCTGATTTACTCTCGGACCAAGGCCGAGCATGAGCAACACCTGAGATTGATTTTGGAATTGTTGAGGAAAGAAAAGTTGTATGCAAAGTTTTCCAAATGTGAGTTTTGGCTTAGAGAAGTTCACTTTCTCGGTCACGTTGTAAACGAGAAAGGAATACACGTTGATCCTTCCAAAGTCAAGGCCATCGAAAACTGGGAAGCGCCAAAAACCCCAACTGAGGTGAGGCAATTCCTAGGACTAGCTGGCTACTATCGACGCTTCATTGAGAACTTCTCCAAGATAGCTCTACCACTGACCGCGCTAACTCAGAAAGACAAGAAGTTTGTTTGGGGCGAAAATCAGGAAACAGCATTTCAAATGTTAAAACAGAAGTTATGTAGTGCGCCAATTTTGTCTTTACCCGAGGGGACGGATGACATCGTCGTTTACTGCGACGCTTCACATCAGGGACTCGGATGTGTCCTTATGCAGCGAGACAAAGTCATAGCGTATGCCTCGCGCCAACTCAAGACCAATGAAAAGAACTACACAACGCATGATCTGGAACTTGGAGCGGTTGTCTTCGCGCTAAAGATTTGGCGCCATTACCTCTATGGTACAAAGTGTATAATCTTTACGGATCACAAGAGCCTTCAACATATATTTGATCAAAAGGATTTAAACATGAGGCAACGAAGATGGGTGGAGTTGTTGAATGATTATGATTGTGAAATTAAGTACCACCCTGGAAAGGCGAATGTAGTAGCAGACGCGCTAAGTAGGAAGGAGCGAATAAAAACGCTACGAGTCAAGGCTCTAAGGTTGACCATTCACACAGATCTCTCTACCCGCATCCGAGACGCTCAGCAAGAAGCCTTGAAACCAGAGTTTGTTAAAAACGAATCCCTTGGGGGTATGATTAAGAATTTGGAGATCAAAGAGAACGACACTCGATATTTTGCTAACCGCATATGGGTCCCTCTCAGGGGAGGATTGCGCGAGCAAGTATTAAACGAAGCTCACAAGACGCGGTATTCCGTACATCCTGGCGCAGACAAGATGTACCAAGATGTTAAAGCGCTGTATTGGTGGCCCAATCTTAAAGGCGCCATCGCGACGTATGTCAGTAAATGCCTGACGTGTTCGAAGGTGAAGGCTGAATACCAGAAACCATCAGGGTTGCTTCAGCAGCCAGAAATTCCCATGTGGAAGTGGGAACAAATCTCTATGGACTTCATCACCAAACTGCCAAGGACACCTGGGGGCTACGACACGATCTGGGTTATTGTGGATCGGCTAACTAAGTCAGCGCACTTCCTGCCGATCAAGGAAACCGATAAGATGGAAAAGTTAGCCCGATTGTATATTCGAGAAGTAGTTTCAAAACATGGAGTCCCGGTGTCCATCATTTCTGATAGAGATAGTCGGTTCACCTCAAGATTTTGGAGATCGTTACAAGGGGCTTTAGGTACTCGTCTTGACATGAGTACGGCATATCATCCCCAAACAGATGGACAAAGCGAGCGAACAATCCAGACATTGGAAGATATGCTGCGCGCGTGCGCAATCGATTTCGGAGGTAGCTGGGATACTCATCTCCCATTGGTTGAATTTTCTTACAACAACAGTTATCACACAAGCCTCAAGGCTGCGCCGTTTGAAGCTTTGTATGGGCGCAAGTGTAGATTCCCACTGTGCTGGGCTGAAGTAGGTGACAAGCAAATGACTGGTCCAGAATTGATCCAAGAAACAACAGACAAGATTTTTCAGATACGGGGTCGCCTTAAGACAGCGCGCGACAGACAGAAGAGCTACGCAGATGTGCGAAGGAAACCGTTGGAGTTTCAAGTAGGGGATAGAGTACTTTTGAAAGTCTCTCCTTGGAAAGGAGTCCCCCGTTTCGGCAAGCGAGGAAAGTTGAATCCGCGCTACATTGGACCATTTGAGATCCTGGAAAGGATCGGTCCGGTTGCTTATAAACTCCGTTTACCCGCCGAACTCAGTGGAGTTCATGATACGTTTCATGTGTCCAACCTCAAAAAGTGCTTATCTGACGAAACGTTGATTTTGCCGTTGGAAGAGATTCACATCGACAAACAGCTGCACTTCGTAGAAGAACCTATAGCAGTAACCGATTGGAAAGAACAAAAGTTACGCAGAAGCAGAATCAAGTTAGTAAAGGTTCAATGGAACTCGAGGCGTGGGCCTGAATTCACTTGGGAAAGAGAAGACCAGATGCGCATGAAATACCCACACCTCTTTCAGAGCATGGCTTCTGCCAGCAACGTCTCCTAAATTTCGGGACGAAATTCGCTTAACAGGGGGAGAATGTGACACCCGGTAAATTCCCAATCCCTTAAACCAAGTAATCAACCTAAATATTAGGTAATTATGTTATATGGCCTTGCGCGAGCGCGCTATGTTAGAATCAGCGCGTTCATTTGTTATGTGCGCCTTGCGCGAGCGCGCCATGTTAGTCAGCGCGTGCATTTGTTATGTGCGCCCTGCGCGAGCGCGCCATATTAGAGTCAGCGCGTGCATTTGTTATGTGCGCCCTGCGCGAGCGCGCCATGTTAAGAACCAGCGTGGGCATATGTTATATGCGCCATGCGCGAATGTTTTGGCTTTATGTTTTCATGTACCTTAACGTTATGTTGTCTAATGGGTTGACCATCCCGCATGATGCTAAGGCGGGTGCATCCTAAATCGTTTATGCGCGTGCGGAAGGGAACTAACCTCCCCGCATGGCGGGAACATTGAGAGCTAGTTTGTCTGAAGCTCCAAGATGGAATTGACTTCAACATAACTGATCACTATGTTGAAATACCAAGACCACCTGGAGAATCTACAAATGAAACTCAATGTCCCTAACTGCGAGAAGGTTACGTGCCTACCCGCAGCAAAGAAATGTCCTTCACGCAGAAAGCTATGCGCACAAAGTGATGCGCACAGAACACTCAGTCTATTCTCCAGACGTAAGGAGATTACTCCCGCCCAAAAGGAAACAGTAGCGTGTTTCAGAGATTTTCCACTTTTTACTGTACACTGACAAAAGTACCTGAAAAAGCACACTGTAACACGAAAAGTCAACTGTCAGCCACCCTATTCTCACCAACCCCAGACCTGCATGTCCTGACCAAATCAAATCAAATCTTTTATCCACTACTCCACTTTTAAATAAATAATAATAATTTCCATACTTTATCATCATTACACCTAGATATGAAAAGATTACAATCCCCTAAAGCAAGGGATTGTGTTCCCTTGAGTTTGCCTATAAATAAGTAACCTAAATTATCACCCAAACACTTCAAACTTCTCTCTTAAGAACTGCAAACTTGCACTAATCATCTCCCAAGCATCCGTTGTTTTCATTTCCGATCCTGTTACTAGGTAAGCCGAGAATATAACCTTGAGATCTACTTTCCAACCCTTATATTCTCCTATTTCTTGATCTTAATATATATACTTCTTGTTATTTAATCGTATTCTAGACCTTCAATTCAAAGGCCAACACCAAGAAAACCCGAATCTCGATTAATCCCTTAACAAGAACCACATGTGAGTCTCACAGCCCCTGTTTTCACTGTTTTCACTATTTTTAAACTGTTTTCGGGGCGAGGGACACGTACTTAAATTACGATTTATCATGGTATACTTACAAGTTATGCAAACGATTGTGTTTAAATTATGTTTCATGATGAGCAATGCAAACGGTTATCTTTGGTTTACGATGTATGTGCGCCAGAATTCGAGTAAGTGATCACTTTACCATTGGAACTCTAAGGGTAGGGACTGCTGGTTTGATCCGCCCACTCGTAGGGGTCGCACCACTTACACAGACGAGCACGGCTTTTCAGAAATGTCCACGCGCAACCCGCGGGACGGTATTACTTATTTCGCTCGTAGTGGCAGCGCCACTTACACAGACGAGCACAGTTCCCAGAAATGTTCGCGCGTAACCCGCGGAACGATTTTATCAGAATATGTTGATAGAACTATGTTTTACCAAGCATGTGTTTTAATGATGCTATCAGAATTATGTTTCAGAATGATTTTTATCAAGATTATGATGCAATACGATTTATCAAGTTACTAAAACTTGTGAACTCACTCAGTTTATACTGATTCAAATGTTTTACGTGTCTTTCAGGAGATAACTAAGTAGCGCATGGAGTCACACTTAGAGCACCTCACGCTGAACATCTAAAACTAGCTTTTTGGAAGATTTTAGTTCTATCCCTTCGATGCGCGTGGTTGTTCTCGCCGCGCAAGGGGATATGGCGTGGAAATCTTCAACAGTTTTTATACTTGGATGATTTTATGTAATTTTTAAACAATGTAATGTATTTGTATTAAACATTTCATGCGCAATGAAAATCTTATCTTGAATGTTTGCAATGGCCCGTGCTTAAGTATCAATCCCCACTCGCGCGCGCCCGGCTGTTTCCGCTGTTCAGGGCCGGGTGTGACAGTTTGTCTGTGTCTGTAATCGTTTAATTTGTTTATTTCGTGTTAAATACTGTTTATGGTTATGTTCGCTAGCTTTAGGCGAACTTGGGGAAGCGAAGTTATGACAACTTCGCCTAATATGTTAGGCGAAGTTGTCGAGGTTTATAATACCTCACCTTCAGCTTTAGTGTTTAAGTTTTTGTGAACGAGTTGTTTTGGTGATCTTTAGTATCACGTGTTGGCACTTGCAATATATCAAGTTTTACAGTATAATCTTGTGTGTTTACATATATATTCAACGTATTAATTATCTCGACACTCGTATCGTATACGTGGGGATTCCGCACCCTCGTACTACGAGATACTCCTGTGTAGATCCGGCTAGGAACCTTCACTATTACCTATAAAGGGTATAGTCTAGTGTTTCGTTATGATTAAGAAACATAACAAATGATTAGCAAATAAAGAGAAATAATTCATGTCCAAAATGTTTTATTCAAACAAAAGATCAATCAAGGTTTAAATCTATCAAAACCAGACTAAAGGTATGTAGTCGGATTAAAAGATGTTCTGGATATTTATATAAACCTATTTTATTATAGGTCAATCATTCATTCATTCACAAAAGTTTTCAAACAAGATCACCACATCATTTAGAACAAACAGTTAGAGGTGAATACGTTAAACTTTTCAGTCAAGATAAACGGGTTGTTTATCTTAAACAAAGACAGTCAAATAAAGACCGAGTACACATGTGTCTGGATCCGAACATAATTACTTAATCTAGTCTATCAATCAAGGCGGCCGCAGACTAGAGATCATAATAAAAGTTCTCCAATGGGTGTCAACTCCCGGAGAACCGAAATAGTGTGTCTGTATGGCAAGTGGTACAAATCCCAGAAATAATAAGACGTTTTTGCTGAGTGTGTTCAAGAAATATATCTCGTCAATCAAAAAAAGATTTATAAAATGTTTCTAGAGTCAACGATTCACCAGCATATGTGACGTATTTCCCCCCCCCCCCCCCCCCACAATATTTCAAGAAATAAAGTTAGCGCATGTGGCAAGAAATTATAGCCATCCAAGAAGATAGATGCTCGCAAGGTAGAGATGACTCATTTTTAAATTATTAAAATATTGCAAACAATATTTAAACAAGTTTTATAAAATCACACAAGGTTTATAAATCAAACCCTCGAATATGTATTATTCGAGAAGCTTTCCAATAAGTTAAATGTTTTCTTATTAACAATTAAATTGTTATTTCAAAAGTATATTAATATTTATAAATAAAAGACTTCCGCTAAACTCTAATATATTTACAAAACAGGTACCAACTATTCGTCACACACCTAGGCCCTAAGTCGGGGTGTGACGTTATGTCTACGCATGGTCTGCGCAGCACAGACATAAGAGCTTCCACACATGCCGGCTCTTAAGAATGGCAGTGTGATCGACGGACCTCAGCCCGACTCCTAACTAGGCCAGAAATTTTTGTTTTAAAAAAGTTTATATATTTTTTTATGAAAACAGTTTGTATAATTAATGTTTAGACTTAGTTACACAACTACTAACTCAGTCTAGTAGCAAATGTAACATCCCGAAAATATCGGGTCAAAAATATCAAAGTTCAAAAAACCCAAGGATAAAAAAATAAAAAAATATAAAAAAAAATTCTGAATTCGCGGCCGATCGCGTTACGCGACGTACTTGGGCGCAACGCCATCGCGTATCGCGATTGCGATGTCTCACAACCAGACACGTGTCATGCCACGTGTCAACACGTGGCACACCAGCTGACACGTGTAATCACGTGGCATAAAGCTCGCCACATGTCACCACGTGGCAAACCTACCCGTGACTCACAATAGCTACGTCGCGATATCGCGACGGGTCTCCTGGCCAGCATATAAATAGAGGACTCCAACCTCATTTTTCACACACCATTTTCACACACACTTTCTCTCTCTAACATCTCTCTAAAAATACCTCGATAAACGTGTACCGACCACCTCGTTTTCCGTGACCATAAAACCACATCTTACCTCGTAACCCATACCAATAAACCAACGATACCCCGACATACCGTCGTTCCGCCTCGAAGAACGTGCCAACCCGAGACGACCCGACGACCCGCCCCGAAGTGCGTGCCGACGAGATTTGAAGACCGGTGTGCCTTGATTTGCGCGCCGAGGAGGTGTTGATCAAGATTCTCGATATACGTGCAAGCGTCGAAGTGCTGCCCGTGAGTTTATTAAATAATATAACCTAATTAAGGGTATAGTCTATACCTCGAAAATATTCAAAAGAAAATAATGGAAAGAAATTATATAAAGAGAAAGACATAAATATTGTTATAGATTTTAAATAATAATAGAAAGAGAAAGAATAAAGAAACAAATAAAATAATCTTTATTAATAAATAAAGATAAAAGTATTATTTAAAGATACCTTAAATAATAATAAATAAATGAAAATATATATATATATATATATATATATATATATAAGTATACGTTGTTGGAAAACGTGGAATTTAGAAAAGAAAAACATGTTGGATATACGTCCGAATATGAAAATAAAAAGATATATGAGTTGAACTATAGGTTCAAACATACTATAAAAGAAAAAGAAAAAATGGAAGTAGAAAAGAGTTATAGTTGATAATATTATTTAAGTTATTATTCTTAAATAATAAGAAAATAAAAAGATACGTTTCTTAATGAAGAAGAAACGTAGAAAAAGACAACAAGTTAAACTAGAGGTTTATCTTGTGAAAGAAAATAAAAGTAAATAAGTTAAAAGAAAGAATTTTAACTTGAAAAAGAAAATTAAGAAATAATATTTTAAACTAAAGGTTTAAAATAAAGAAAAGATGTTTTGAACTAAAGGTTCATAAAGAAATTTAAAATCGAGGTAAAGATTTTACAAAAGAGACTAGAGGTCTTAAGCCGGATTGTATATCCGACTAACAAAAAGTTATACTCGTACTATAGGTGCGAGATAACAAAGAAGAGGGAAAGACCCTCGGACAGTGTATTGAAGCTGGTCCAAAAGAGAAGGCTATACTTGTACTATAGGTGCGAGATAGCAAGGAAAGACCCTCGGACGGTGTTGAAGCCGATCTCAAAGCGAAAAGGTGAATACGCCCCCAAACTTTTAAGCTTGTTTTCAAATGAGTCAAAGATGATTATATGAAAAAGATTTACAAGGGACTACGTGTTCCTAAAACCATTATAAATGAGAGTATAAACCTAACCCTCAGGTTGTGGTATACGTGTCTCTGGATCCTTACATATGTGGTAGTATGCGATGGGCACATCGCACCACCTTGATCGTAGGACGCTTTCCCGCGGGAAGTACGATCATTGTGTATACTTACGGGTACTTAACTAAGTCGAACGCTGCGGTGTTTGCTGAGGTGACCTAGAGTAGAGACTTGAATTTATAAATGTGTTGTTTTAACTTTGTTATTCCTAAGCCACGATGGGTCGAGGCAGGCGTAGTCTCGAGGGGTAATAAAGTAAAATAAAATATTTTAGCGTCAACATATTCACCAGCACATCGCTGACGTATTTTCTAACATTTCAGGTGATTAAAGTATCAAGAATCGGAGCCATTCATGGAGTGGATGTTCGCAAGGTAGAGATGGCTCATAGTTTCAAATAAATTAAAAATTGAAAGAAATATTTAAACGAGTTTTATAAAAATCTAAACAAAGTTTATAAATCAACCATGTGGATATTTATTATCCATGAAGTTTTCTAATAAATCAAAACATTTCATTAAGATGTACAAATTAACTAATGTTTAAAATATATATATATATATATATATATATATATATATATATATATATTATATTATAAATAAAAAGTTTATAAATAAATTAATATTTCAAAATCTATTTTTAAAGGACTTCCGCTAAACTTTTATACATTTACAAAACAGGTTGGTCACACGCCTAGGCCGTAAGTCGGGGTGTGACAGCAAAAGGGTATGACTTTCAACCAAAAGGTTATGGGGTCTATTCTAAGTTCACTTGCGATATGTTTAAGCTCATGTTATACAAAGAGTTTTTTACACAACCTAAATTATAATCAAATAAGCCTATTTAAAAATTAAATTGTTTAAACCAAATAAAAATCGTCTTTATTTATGTCCCGATTATTTTGTTTTCGGCTAAATATTTTTAACAATTTTGACGGGCTCCACAGTTTTTTCAGAATACAAACATCACTTTAAAAAGGCTGTTAATTAGTTGGATTAATATAACAAGAATAAGATATTATATACTAGATTGAGGCCCGTGTATTACACGGGTAATTGATGAAAATTTTAAACTTTAACAATTAAGTGAATTACAGTCAACAAAATGATCATATATTGTTAATACAATTACAACTTATATGAAAATTATAAAATTACATAACTAAGATAACACAAATATGTTACAAAAAGTAGTCACTCCGTCCCATTAGAAGTGTCATGGTTTGAAAAACACAAAGTTTAAGGTAGATTGAATGATTACTTTTCTTGCTTACCAAATGACAATAATGCCCTTAAAAATTGGGTCCATCAATATTGGTTATTAATGTTAATTATGTATGTTTAAGGATAAATTTGGCAATTAACTAATAAATTTTGAAAGTGGACATTTGTAATGACACAAACAAAAAAAGAAACATTGACACTACTCTGTCCTTGTACACTACATTTGTGATTGTATTGATTGGTTTACATTGTTTATCAAAAATCAAAATCTTTATTCCATGTCTGCTTGTAACTCTTTAAAAAGTAACATATATGTCTGCTTATAAATCTTGATATAGCCATGTATAATTGCCTGTGTGACAAATAAGTTTATTAAAGTACATACCGCGACCCTTTATAAATTATAATATATATATATATATATCCATGAAACTAACAAAAAAATATTCATACACATACAATAACATATCTTTTGATCAATTAATATATATGATGTCATTTGAGATCATTTGTTCATGTTTATCAAAAAAAAACATGATTATCCCAAAAAATAGATTACCTGAACTTTGATGATATAATCATCATTAGAATCTGAAATTGATTGATCATGATAAATTATTTGTAGTTATTAATATTCTGCATATGACAAATTTTAATAAATTTTATATATCAAAATTAACAATTGTATAATAAAGAAACATATAAAACCCAAAATTTAAATATAACAAAATGATTTGTTTCATTTCATATTAATGAAAAATGACAAAGACATACTAACCTTAAAGCCATGTTCAAATAACAGTAAATTCTTTCAAAAAAAATTGTATATAGCTTTATTATTTTAAATATAAACTATAATAGACATTTTAATTATGTATTACCCAACAGGTAACACTAACATAACCTCAAATCATTGTATTTGTCTAAAATTAAAATTACTACGTAATATAATATTGAAACAATTTGAATGAATAACTGATGAAAACATTATTTTAGGTTTTCATATTCTAAATGATTTTTTGAAAGCGAAAATAGTGGAAAGGGATTGAAACAGATTTTTTTGTTTAAACATTTTAATACTTTTAATTAAGTAATTTGTCTTATAAAGCATATTAAATTTAATATATTTGAATGTATAAAAAATATAAATCAAGTCATAAAATATATGTTTCTGAAGCATTTTTGTCTTGAGTTATGAAAGAAAATATTGAAAAATAAATATTGATATTCTTAATGTTAACCTTTTATACTGCACAAAAAAGACATATAAATAAATGATAGATAGTTCATATAGTAAATCGTTATTCATATGGATTATAATTATAATATTCAACTTCAATGATTTAATGCTAAACACCGAGATATATATAAAATGTATTATTTATGTTTGCAATATTTATATAAGATTGTTGGAGAAAATAAAGAAAATACACATTTTCCTGAGTTCAAATACATATGAGAAAATTTTAAATCTAAATTTGAAACAAATCTTATATAAAAAATTATGCATTGCTGCTCAAATGTCAGTTTAAAAACAAGTTATAGTTTACTTTGATTTTAATTACCTATGATTTTAAAATTTTATTCTAATAGGTCTGCAACTTTAATTTTGATATTTTCTTATTTTATTATCTTTCACCATTAATGTTAATGAATGAATCGAATATGATTTACATTCAAGAAAAATAAACTTCAAGTCATATATAGAAATGACTTAAAATATAAGAATCAATATTGAAAGGTTGAAAAAAAATAGGAAGAGATCTATGAGAGTGACAAGTGGCAAAAATGAGTACTTATTTATTAGAATAGATAGATGTAATATTCGGTGATTTCCTAATCCCCAACAATGTATTATACAAAATGATTGAAAATATTCGTTGATAGATGTTTCTGCATCTAACTCTAGTGGTTATCATTTTACAAAGAATCTTTATCTTTTATTCTTTTTATTTATTTATTTATTATATATATATATATATGATGTTTTATATAATAAATTTGATTTGATTAATTAATTTAAATCATGCAAGGTATATGAAAAGTGGGTAGAATAAAAGCCATAGCAAATACAAAAACAATGTAGGTCTCGTGATCGGATCAAACAACACAACATATTAACTACTAGTCGTCTTGGATCAACCTCTCAACTAGTTGGCGATAACAACTAGCTAGGACCGAGATCTCGGATCTTGTGGTGTGTGTATATGGAGCCGTGAGTTAGTGAAGGGAGGAGAGAAAAAGAGTTTGTAAGAATAATATTATGCAAGGGTTGTTTTGTGTATGCTATACACACATCTTATATAGTGTGTGTATTATCATACACTATTTCATATATAAAGGCCCAATGGGCTCCAAATACATAAGGCCTTGGCCCAAGACATACAAACGTAAACAAAATATAAATGTAGACTAATACGATACAAGTACGAAAGACTTATAACAAAATGGGCCTTACAATCTCCCTCTTGTTTTTGGTATTTGCTTTATTTTCTTCTCACCACTCGCATTCGGACTCATAGTCAAATACACGTCTGGATCTTCTTCAAAAGGTTGCTTTTCAACAAATAATCTGACAAACTTGTTGAAATTTTCAACGATGGCATCCGTGTTGTCACGCCGAAAGTCTTCGACTGTACAGAGAGGCGACTCAACTAGCTTCTTGAGGTCGCGGAGTCAAAATCCAGCCATCATGCTCATAAAAGAATATGAGCTCATGACTGCGAATGCAATGCATGATAACTTCGTCGTGTTCGTTGTCGAATTCCCATGCGATGAAGTCGTCAAGAAGTCGTTTTCAAAAGGCATTCCATGGCAGATCGGCGGGCCATGGTTGCCAGGCATCCTATATTATCTTTCCTTAGACGGCTTGTTGGAGAAAGGGTTGATCTTATTTACCTTGAATGATCTACCCGCATTGACTGCGAACGTCGGGTAGTCAGCTCTCTATTCTTTCTTCAAAAAGACAGTCTTAAACCATGATTCAAGAGTGTCCTTGCAATCGTCACGAGCTACCGTCTTTCGAAAGTAGATCATGTCAAGTATCGATTGTGAGTGCATATCTCTGTAGGAAAGATATGTGAGATCTCCATTTGCACGTCTAATAGACCATCTTTGGCTATCTTTGTGAAATTTGGCGTACAAAATGAGATCCGAATCATGGTAAGGCTTCGACCTCGCTCGTATGCTTCCCATCCTGCTCACACTATAGTATTTAATTCCTCTTCTAGACCAGCTTCGAGCAGGAGCAACAACAGAAGTAACAACGTGCTTATCAACGTTGGCTTAACATTCTCCCAGTTGGTGGTGTACCGGGGTTGGGAGAATAGTTGATGCCGTCATCATCATTATCATCATCATCATCATCTTTATTTTCCTCATCGGCTTTCTCAACAATAGGAACAGTACCTGCACAAGAACAAACATTTAGTAAAGAGGCGAGCTCGGCCTCCACCGCAGCCTCCGATTCCCTTGTTTTCTCGGCCTCCTTTGACGGCTCAACATTAGCCGCCTTATTTCTAGTAGCATCACCACTACCACTTCCACTACCATCACCACTACCACTACCATCACCATTACCATCATCGTTTCCACTACCACGAGGCTCATCAGAGTTATCATGCTCGTGGCCATCGTCCTCATCATCATTTTCCTCATCTCTCTTTTCTCCTCCATTATCCGCCACCCTCATCCCTCAAAAACCCTAATCAGATTTTCAAACAACAAACAAGAACACAGATCTGCTCCATATATCACACTTAAATCATTTATTCACCATGGAAAACTTCCCCGTGGTATAGTTTTATCATACTTTTCTTATTATCTTTGTGGTTCACGATGAAGAACAGTTATTGTCAGAACTGTTGGGTTTCAATTGATGTTCTTACAGTTTTTGTTTGCTTTAATTGATTATGGATTTTGATTGTCGATGTCATAAGGAGTCTTTATGTGAAGTTAATTGAGTTTGGTTTAGATTTGTATAGCTTTTTAAATTTCTAGGGTTACGGTCATGAGTTTGGTCTTATTGAACCCAGATTTTGGGTTTGAAGGTATTCATCTCCTGCCCAGGTCCTCAAGAGAAACCCAAACATTTTTTTGTTAAGTGCTTGAATTTTTGTTGATTTTGGTGATGTATTCGAATATTCAATGAAGATGATAACTGTGAAAATTCTCATGTACAATGTATTCAAATATATCAGTGTATTCAAATGGTCTGCTTACAAGATGTATACTTGGATGATATTTGAATTCGAATGCATTGTATTCGATTGCATTATATTTGAATTAAGATATGAAATATGAATTGATCCGAGGGTGATGTATGTCCCGTGATCCAAGGTTGTGACCCAAGATCTACAACTAGTAGAGCCCGAAAGCTCTTATACCAATCTAGGTCCCGTGACCGGATCAAACAACACAACATACTAAGTACTAGTCGTCTTGGATCAACCTCTCAACTAGTTGGCGGAAACAACTAGCTAGGACCGAGATCTCGGATCTTGTGGTGTGTGTATATGGAGCCGTGAGTTAGTGAAGGGAGGAGAGAAAGAGAGTTTGTAAGAATAATATTATGCAAGGGTTGTTTTGTGTATGCTATACACACATCTTATATAGTGTGTGTATTATCATACACTATTTCATATATAAAGGCCCAATAGGCTCCAAATACATAAGGCCTCGGGTCAAATACATACAAACGTAAACAAAATATAAACGTAAACTAATACGATACAAGTACGAAAGACTTATAACAAAACGGGTCTTACAAACAATCTAGCTAAATGCATGCATTAGAGTATATAGACTTTAGTAGAATACACTAAGGGACAATTGATTCAAGTATGATACGGCCATACCAAGTATTATTCACATAAACATGCATTTTATGAGATGAAAAAAGCAACAAAAATAGGTACATGATTTAGAATTCACGTATCACATAACTAAAGGTTGAAAGTTGTTTTGGTGTATACATAAAAAGAACTACAAACCTTATAAGATCATCCATGATGGGGAGATGATGTGACCAACTTGTGACCTGGTGAGGCGAAAGACCTAGTCGATTTTCAAGACAAATGTCATATCATACATCCATGGACCTTTGTTGTGAGAGGGGCATGGTGGAGAGACAAGGAAGAAAGAAATAAACAAATATAGAGTATAGATAGCATGGATTTTAATGCTATAAATAACACGTTCCAAATTTCTCTGAATTATTTAGCAACTTGAGCATTTATGTGAAGAATGTCAGCCAAATAGCATTTATTTCAAAAGTGACGTCATGGTGTTTTTTTTTAACCTTTTTTTGGAATATATATCATTGTATATGCTCAAACTCCACTGTCCATAGTTCCCACCATCTGTGTGAGTGCTCTACTCCTTGCTAACCTCTCTCTTATATCCTAATATGAGGTCTATTCATATTTCTATCTTCTAAGCAGTTTTAGATCTCCGGCCACTTATATATTTCCCCTCTTTTGGCCGGGGCCATATATGATATCTTCTCTGTATCGTTTTAATTTTATATGTTCCAAAGGGACTTATTTTTCTCCCTCTTCTACCTTTTTTCCTGTATCTCACTATAGATTTTTTTTTTTTTTTTTGATTTTATCTTTATTATGTTCTTGAACTTTGATTATTTTCCAACTTTTCTGATAGGGTTTTTTCTATCAAATCTACTTTCTTTTGTTTTTGTTTTTGATTGGCATAAAGACAATTAAATCGTTGGTTTCTTATGAATCCACAGGAATCTGAGCACAAGGGTGTGTTTTTACTCTATATTTAGAAACAAAAATAGGGCTTTGCTGTTATTGTATTTTTTTTATTATTATATTTAGTATAAAGATTTTGGAAAGGAGTTACTACAGTAGATCTTTTAGTTTCATTTGGGACCCTTCAATTCATGACTTTAGGATTCAACCAATCTACACATGCCACATCAGACTTTCCCTCGTGGCCTTAATTATTGAGACTCAACACCATGAAAAGTATTGAAATTCCATCCAAGAAACTTATTTTTTTCAACATCTGAAGTCTCACAAATCAAACCCTTTTTCTTCATTATCATCGGTTACATGAATCAGCCGCGGTCAGTCTCTCCGGCAGTCGTTGTTTTCCGGTGTGGCATCATCAAGATTCACGTACAAAAATGCAAAAGCCTTTGAGGATGAGAATCTTGATGATGCTGCTTTGGCAATAAAACAGCTACAAGTAGCAGATCAAGGTAGTTAATTGGTTGTATTTGCTGATGGTAAGTGTGGCTGACTGACTCACCATATGTGTCAGTTTCCAACTCTCCCAAACTGGTTATCAGGAGGGTTTTTTTGTTCTTGTTTTATGTGTGTGTTTCTCTTTAATTAGTAAAAAATGTTACTTTCACTTTAGTAGCATAAGATTGATTTATACTTTAATTCTTTTAAAAAACAAAAGAGAGCTTATTGATATATCTAGTCAGATCTATGGTTGATTGCTATTATTCTAGATTATTAGGACAGTAGATTAACACCTTATGATTTAATGATGTTAAACATGGTTAAGAAAATCTGTAATCAATCAAAAGCAAGTGTGTTCAGCTTTCTATTTGCTATTAATCGCGCGTGTTCTTTCTGTAGAAACTGGTTTAGCTCTCATATTAGGATATTTTACATCTTAATGACTTCATATAGTTATGGTTAATTCTTTTAGATGTACATCATTTGGCTTTTAGCTAGGACTTGATCATCAAATAGATTTACTTCATATCTGCAAACTCTGTGCAAATTAAGGTGATCTTTACTTTTTGTCAATATTAGTTAGGGTTTATTTTAGTTATCAATGGAGATAAGATTTGATTAATTAGGTTTCATTTTAAATCGTCATAAATACATTTTGATTAGCTATGCTTTCAATTATATATCCTAATTGTACTTCTATGAATAGTTTATCAATAGTATGTAATACCTCACCGGGTTTTTGTAACTCTATATAAGGCAGGAAGAGTGTTTTATTGGTGAATATACATCAGATAATACACATCAAACGGTTTGTAGCTTAATCGTATTAAGGCTGTGGTGGAAAGTTGTTTCTCCCAATTACATTGAGGGTTCAAGTCCCATTGTGGGCAGATGGGTATATTTAGGAGTATGATTAGAGAGTGCGCGAATTAGACGGTAATAAAAACAAATAAAGTCAGATAATACATATTTTATGTGATAGGAAATATGATATAAAGTTGTCAATTTAATTAGAAGCCCTAATCAGACACACCTCATATCTTATGTATTGTTTAGTAAGTTAATTAATAACAGCGCGTTAATTTGAGTGGAAGGCGAAATATTTAAGATGGTTCAGTAAGCTGTCATTGAAGAGAACTTTTAACTATACAGATGCAGTTCATGATGAAGTCAGATTTGTAACCAGAATCTGATTGATTAACAAACTAATCTTAGCATTTTATGATATCCTGGTCAGTCGTTACTTCATATACGCTAAGAGAGATGTATTCTTTGAAATATCACCAAACATATACTTAAAAAGGTGATAATCTCTATGTTACATATAAATAAACTTCTTGTTATGAGCTGATTTTTTTTATCACTAATTAATTACATTTTAGCTCTTATATATACTTGTCATTGTAATACAAAGTTACAAACTTAATTTTTATAATGTGCCTTGCTGGCCAAGTCCTTCAAAAAATTTATATTTTGATATGGCCTAATAGCTTCTTGCTATCTGTTTTTTGTTGATGGTATCATTTTGTGATCAGGACATTCCTAAAAACAAAAGGAAGTCCATATTATACAGTCACCACTAAATGCTAATGTGAGATGCTCGTTGGATTGACCTGGTATAGATATGTTTTGTTTACATGAACTAATGTTTTTTAGAGGTAACTGGCACACAAGTACATATGATCATGTGTTTTTAGTTTTATGTTGCATATGAAGTTTGGATCCATGTAACTTTCTATTATTGCTTCTAGTGTCTTGGCAGAAAGACACTTTTAATATATTATGCCGTTCAAAAATGATGTCATTGAAGTTTGGATGGTCTTCATGTATTATTCATGTAAGGTTTATATATACTATTTTTTTTTCATGGACATGAATTGCAAATATTACAAACCACAATGTTAATTTGTGGTTTTGGAATTAACCACATCCAAAACCACATAGTGTGTGAATGCCTCACGTATTCATTGTTAGTTCAATAGGCAAGGGGTATTAGTATTACATTTATTTACGTAAGTGAAATACAACACATTATATGGCATAAATGTGATGGTTTGCAACTTAAAATTAAATGTATTTTTAGTCCATATGTTGTTACAATGGGTAGAAATTTAGAACTGCGCGCATCGTTGTAATAGTAAATAACACATTTATAAGTAACAAGATGAATTACAATGGTAAACAAGTACAGTTTTCGCATACTGATTTATATGTTTTTAATGCCAAACATATATATACACACACAACGGGTTGCGGTTTGACGGATTGACGAGATGAAATATGCAATCTAAACGAGATCCATAAAGATTTTAACTCTAACCCGCATACACATAAATTTGAGTTGACCAAAACACGACGCATTTAACCTATATATCTAAAAAGATGAAGGTATATTGGTTTTTATCAATCGATCCCATCTATCATCTTTTAGTTGTTGTCGGTCCCAACTATCGAATTAGTTGCTAATTATCTCATCTTTTAACGTATTTGTTCTCAGCGTTCCGCGACTAACAGAATCCTAATGCCGTTACTTGCAGGTCTCCGGAAAAATGCTTTTGGCCGGAAAAGTTACATTTTTTCGCTAGAAAAGTCAAGCTGAACACCACCTGAACATGATTCTAGGGTTTCGGCGATTCTAGGGTTTCGGCGAAAAGTCAAGCTGAACACCACTTTAGCATCATCAACCGATCTCTGACGATGATTCTAGGGTTTCGGAGACCTTAATAATTGAGCTTTTACTAGAAAAAAGGTTCCTAAAGGCCCGATCTAAGGTTACAAAGATATTTATGACGAAAAGGTTGAGTTTTCCGGAAAAAATGTGAGTTTTTTTAGCCAAAAACGTTTTTCTGTCGACCTGCAGCTAACGGAAATAGGATTTTGTTAGTCGCGGACCATTGGGAATAAATACGTTAAAAGATGAGACCGTTAACAACCAATTAATTAATTGGGATCGGCAACGACCAAAAGATAATAGTTGGATTAATAAAAAACTAATTCAAAAAAAGAAAAAGAAATGATATAATTTAAAAGCTGTAGAGTAATTGAGTAATATGAATATATTTTTGAATTAAAATTGTTAACAAAAAATGAAAATTACAAGTGTATCTAAAAAAATCAAAAAATACAAATAAAAATATAACTATAAAAAGGGGCCCAGCCAACCCCCACCCCCACCCCATCATCCACCCACAAAGACACACGCACACAACTAAACTAATACTAACACTAAAAGCACCCACAATGGGCTACAAATCCCAAAGTTCGAGTCTATGGGTATGTGTGGCATGAAGCTTTTAGGAGCTTTTAGAAGCTACAAGCTTTAGGTTTTTAAGAAAAAGCTCCTACTTAATTAAAAGTCTTGTTTGGTTCAAGGAATTTGAAGCTTTTAGGTCAGGAGAAAAAGCTTAAAGCTTAAAGCTTCTACTAGTAGCGTTTAGAAAGAGCTATAAGCTTTTAGTATATTAATTTACTGAAATAACCTTCCAAAATAAATACATTTACTATTTTTGTTTATAGTTATGCCCATTTTAGTAATTTTTTACATTTTATTAAAAGCTCCAGCTACTCTGCCAAACATCTAAATATATCTAAAAAGCTAAAGCTACCAGCTTCTACAGCATCCAGCCATCAGTTTCTAGCCACCAGTTAGCAGTTTCCAGCTACAACTACCAGCTAGTTTTGCCAAACATACCCTATGTGGCACCAAGCAAACTTAAGGAGAGTTAAAATCAACCATTGTGAAGTTTTGAAGTTCGTAGTAGGTTTGTTTCTTCAAACTTGTAACAAACTTGCATTGTGGGCCCCCCATATTTTATACACACACATACTATATGTACATATATATATATATATATATATATATACATATTTAATATTTTTAATAGGTTTGTGAAGGTTTATTGTTGTGGAAGAGAGTGTGGGTTTTTAAGAAAAGTTTGAAATTTAATATTGCGATTATGTGTCGGTTTATATGGGTTTGTTGTAGTGGATGCTCTAAAAGCTAAAATAAACCCAAAAACTAAACTCGAAGGTTAAACTTAGTTTTCTTTAAAAAAAATGAGAAATGCTAGATAAACAAATCCGTTTTTTTTTTCGTTTTTTTTATTTTATAATTTTTCAGGAGGAGTTTATTTTTCTTTACAAAAATGATGTAATGTAGATGACTGAAGGTGCACAGTAAGATAGAGAGAGATGATTAAGGACTGCGAATGGAGTTTTTCAGTTCCTTGCTTTTTTTAAGTTCCATTTCGAACCTACCTATACTAAGAAATTATATGAAATTTGATAAATTTGTAAGAATATATAAAATTATCCCTTATGTTAGTATTTGGTTGAGGCTTGAATTCTTAGTGATTATGATTTTAATTTTTATCTAGCAAGTACTTTCCCAACAAATTACATAGATTTTAGATCTCATCAGTAGTTATTTCGTTAAAACGTGTTGATGATATTTGAGGCGTTGCATTCCTTATGTCCCACCATCATGAGCATAACAGGATAGAAGTGGCTCAAATATATAAGGCATTTTATATCACGAATATTATTATTATTAATATTATTATTTATTATTTATTTGTTTGTTTACTTGCCTATAAGAAGCTCGTGGATTTGTTTTTTGTTGCACGTATAGAGACTTCCTAAGCAGTCGCGCGTATTAGGATTAGCTACTCTCATATAAGCACGATTAATGATGGCACTTTTCACTCATCTAAATTAATTGCGTCCAAAAACGTGTTGGTATTTCTTATGGCTCGTCATCTCTCCCATGGACATAATAAAAAATAACGATGTGAGATTTTCTTGAGTTGTTACATGAACTGTAGGTCCCGTGACCGGATCAAACAACACAACAAACTAAGTACTAGTCGTCTTGGATCAACATCTCTACTAGTTGGCGGAAACAACTAGCAAGGACCAAGATCTCGGATCTAGTGGTGGGGTTAAGTGAGCCGAGAGTTAGATGAGAGGGAGAGAGTTTTGTAAGTATGGACAACAGGTTTTGCAAAGGGATTTGTTCAAAGGTTGTTGGAGAAATGGGTTAAGTGAACCTTTATATAGGGTCCCTAATTTCTCTAAGTTTACATAACATGATACAAAATAAACGTAATGAGGTACGTATTACACAGACTATAAGCAAATATAAAGACATACACAATCCTAAAATAAATATAGAATATTGGCCCCACAATCTCCCTCTAGGATTGAGTATGTCTAGAAACCTTCATCAAGTTCCTTGCTTCGTCTTTACTTATCGAAATCTAGTACTTGTCTTAATCCAAGAGCTTGAACGAGATTGGATCTTGACAATTCTCTTTTTCCGATCTTGAAGACTTGAACTTCAATCTTATTTCCTGGGAAGGATCGGCAGCAGCAAATTTTAGAAACATCAGATGCGGGAGGCTCGACATCTAATTTTTCTTTTGTTGTCTTTCTTGTGCCGACTTGTTTCTTTTCTCTGTCCTTTGACTGATCTTCAGACACGATCAGTTCATTTTTTGGGTTCAACTGCCAACTGTCACGTTCTCGTTTTCTTTTAAGCGCTTCAGCATCGGCAACTTCAGTCTCTGCAGCCCATGACAGTTGATCTTGATCTACAGCACAAAACTTAGAGCGAAGAAGATTCGCTCATAGACCCGATCGAGGGTCAAAGAAGAATTTTCTTTTTCAAAACATGCCTTTGGTTTTAGTTTGAAGTATTTGCAGAATAACTCTGGAATTTTATTTTATCTTGACTTTTCATTCAATTTTAGTCCCTTAACTTGTAAATAATTTATTTAAGTCCCAGGTTTCCAACGAACTTTGCATAAACGACTTTGACAACAAAACACATGATTTTGAATAAAACAAAGATTTAACAAAATATGTACAAATACATAAAAACTTAAAATCTTTTTTGGAATTTTCATATATTTTAATATTTCGAATATATATACATAATAAATAAAACAAAAGAAGATAAAAATAAAATTAAGATAGGAGTAAAGATGAAATTAATATTGTGTAACAATAATATTTACATAATTTTCTAATGACTTTAACATTTTTGCGACAAAGATCACAACATGGAATCACATTATCGATACGTCCTAGATCACACTTCTATTTGGATATTATTATGCCAAGAACCCAAAGTTGATTGTAGATATGTTGGTCCACTTTAAACTTAACAAGTATTTTGATTTCACCGTGATACGTTAAGGTATTAATTACGCACAATACTTGTCTGTTCCCCTGTTAATCCAACATGTTACAAACTCCATCATACCCCGGGCATAGTTTGTGCTCATCAGTATCACCCCGAATTGACTCCGACCCCCTAATGATTGATCAAAACATTTTGACCTTATATAAACTTTTTGCAATTTTTCTTTCAAACATTTTAAAGGTTGAACCATGGACATACATGCCATACGGACTTACATGCCTTCATCTAAAGTGTTTAGGTCTTACTTGTTTGCCCCACTTCACGTAGTTCTAATATACCCCTTTTTGTTTGATAAATTATCAACATTTTTGTTGTTGATTTTGAATACTTTTAAACATTTTGCAGTTTTTTCCGATTTAATAATTTTTTACTTTTCAATATTTGAATCTAAAGCAAGAAATAATTTTTATTGTGACCAATCGCTAATGGGCTCGTGTATGACTGACTATTAATATTTTTGCCTTAATCGATATAACTTATATTGGAGTCAGCAACCGCTTCATAAGAGTGTAACCACTAGCATAGGCGAGTACTTAAGTTTATATCACTGTGATACTTACTCATTTGTCAAGCTTATCTACACATCAAACAATGATCTTGTTGGCTTTAGATCTACTCTTTTAATGTGCTAGGATCAGTAAAGACAATTTCTTATCATTTTCCAACGGTTGGATCAATTTCTCAAAATTTTTGTAATTTTAATTATCCGACTCCCTCTAATCAGGAGCTCCCTCTAAACGGGAGAATGTATTTTTGAATCATTTTCTGATTTTCTTAAATAAAATATAAAATATTTTTGGTAAGTCAAGTACTCATTTTTGTTTTTCTTAAAGAAACCAAAAATCTTTTTGGTGAGTTATACTTAACTTATTTCTCCCTCCAAAAGTGTGACATATTTGAAAGAACGGTTCCTCCATTGGTGTTGTCACTTCATTGGGGTTTTCTAAGTATTCCTCTTCAGGATCCTCTTCGGATTCTTCTTCCGGATCCTCCTCTTCCTCAGGGTCCTCTTCTTCCATAAGTTGGGCAGTCTCCTTCACTATCGAGGGCATACGGAAACTTTCGTATGGCATCATAACTCCCATATTGGGCTTGCAGGATGATCCTTCACCATTGTTGTTGGGACGGGAGTCAACAGAGTTATAGGCAGAGGTTCCGGTGTGCCATCTTCGTTGGTTAGAATGGCATTGCATCCAGACGGACGAGTCAGACATAGGTTTCTCCTTAATTGGTCGGTTGGAGAGGAAAGCGTATGATGGGTGAGGATTTGGTGGTAGGTATGTCGGATCACCAGATGGGTAATATGGAGAAATCTCATATGGTTTATATGTTGGAATCTCGGAAGGATGATATGTTGGAACTTCAGATGGGTGGTACATGGGTATGATTGACGGGTGGTAGCTTGAATGTTTTGGAGGGTCACTTCTTGGCATGGGTGGACTATCAGGTAGATTGATTGGACAATGCTCGGTTCTAGGGAAATATATGGGCTTGGTTCGGTCAATGTATTGGTCTTGGTTGAAGAAAGCCTCATAGTAGTCCTCGCTCATGTTATCCTTGGGTAAAGGTTCGGCGATTCTAGCTTCCTTTACTTTTCGTACAAGCTATCCTTCATCTTCTTGAAAGACATCTAATACGTTGGGTGGTTTAGAGTGAGGAGGGAAAGAAAAGGTTACCAGCCTATCTTATCCCTATTTCATATAAAACAAGTAATGAAAATATTTTTCCTATACTTGGATCAAAGCTTAAGTATTTTCTTGTAATACCTAATTCGCTAAGATCGATGGCTCTGACACCAACACTTGTCACACCCCAAACCACGGCCTAGGCGTATGACACATATGTTGGTACCACATATGTAAATAAATCGGAGTTACGGTTTAATACGTCAGCAATGAATGCTGGTGAATACGCTGACGTTAAAATATTTTCTTTTGCTTGATCACCCCTCAAGACTACGTAGGTCTCGGCCCATCGTGGCTTAGGAATAACCAAGTTAAAACAACACAATTCATAAACTCGAGTCTCTACACTCGAAACCCCAGCAAACATCGCAGCGTTCGACTAGTTGAGTACCTATAGATATACACAAGGTCATACTCCCCGCAGGTAGCGTAATTGTGACCAGGTGTGATGTGCCCATCACATATGTAAGGATCCAGACAAACGTACATGATTTCCTGAGGCCAGTGTTTATACCCTTTGTTTATAAATGTTTTAGAGACACTTAGTCTCATGTAAACCTTTTCATTTAACATGTTTGACACGTTTTAAAACAAGTTTGTAAATTTGGGCGTATTCACCTTTTGATTTGGATCGGCTTTAAACACTGTCTGAGGGTCTTTCCCGTTGCTATCTCACGCCTATAGTACGAGTATAAACTTTTGTTATGTAACATCCTAAAATTTATAATGTTAAATAAAGAAAGTTACGTTTAGTGATTTCGCGTTATTAATTAATTAATGTCGAGTAAAGAACGGATCATGGACTTAGATTAATTAAAATGGGTTAAATGAGAATGGGCCTTAGGTCCATGGGCTTTAAGGGATATAAATATCCCCTAAACCAACCTAAAACCCTAAACCCTCATTTCATTTCCATCATAATCTCTACACACTCAAAAACACACACATACACTACACCATATTCGGCCGAGAGATAGAGAGACATCCGAGACCAAGAATCAAGCCGACCATTATTAGATCTTCAATATACGAGATAACCGAGCAAACCGCGACCACACCGAACGTATAAAAGGTATGTTCTTGACCTTTAAAGTTTACGTTTTATTGAACGTTTATCCTTTTGAATGTCCTTAAGCTTAAAGATCCAAGCTTTATAGTATATACGGGATATATATACGACCGAAAATGGTTAGGGAACGTTAGTGGGTGATGTCGAACCATAACAAGGGTATTAAAATCGCCAAAATGCTTGATAAAAACCAAACCCGTAGCAGAACTGGGCAACTTCGCCTGCGAACTGGGCAACTTCGCCTGCAAAAGCTTAACTTCGCCTTCAAAGCTTAACTTCGCCTACGGCCAAGTTCGCCTAACTGGTAACTTCGCCTACGGCCAAGTTCGCCTAACTGGTAACTTCGCCTAAGGCCAAGTTCGCCTAATTGATAACTTCGCCTAAGGCCAAGTTCGCCTAATTGATAACTTCGCCTAAGGCCAAGTTCGCCTAACTGATAACTTCGCTTAAAGCTAAGTTCGCCTAACTGATAACTTCGCCTAAAGCTAAGTTCGCTTAAGGGTTAACTTCGCCTAAAGTTAAGTTCGCTTAGAAAATAAATTAAAAACCTAATGAAAAATGTGTTAAGACAGTTAATGGAAATAAAGTTTTTCCAAGCTGACCTGGCAGCTCGACCCCAGCCAGGGGCTCTGCCCCTTGGACCCTGCTAGGGGCTGCCGCCCCTAGACCCCGCTGCCAGGGGCGCTGCCCCCGGACCCCCGTTCGTTGTGGGTCATATAAAGATAGAAATACAACATGAGTAGTAGTAGTTAATTGATACGTATACTTGTTATACAGTCAGCCGTGCACAACTGAAGAAAGGGATAACTATTAACGGAGAGCGTAACAGGATTCAGGTGAGTTTCTAGCCCTATTTATGTGTTATGTTTTCGGGGCTGTGTGCATACTCGATATGTTTGTTAATACGCTTATCCTAAGAGATAAGTGTATGCCTTATGTGAATAATGTGATATATATGAATGATGGCTTGACGGTACGTGAACGATCTTCGGATATTGCACGTACTGTCAGGTTGTAACGCTAAGTATAAGGTAAGTATGATATGTATGCTTATGTGTATGAATGTGATAAAGTTAATAAAAGAAGGAAAGGATGGTTGTATGGTTACGAAGAGGGTACCGGGCCCTAATAATACTCGAGGTATGATGTATGGTTGTATGGTAACGAAGAGGGAATCGAACCCTACTAATATTCGAGAACTAGGGAACCGAACCCTACTAATATTCGAGGAAAGAGGGTACCGAGCCCTAATAATACTCGAGGTATGATGTATGGTTGTATGGTAACGAAGAGAGAATCGAACCCTACTAATATTCGAGAACTAGGGAACCGAACCCTACTAATATTCGAGGAAAGAGGGTACCGAGCCCTAATAATACTCGAGGAAAGAGGGTACCGAGCCCTAATAATACTCGAGGAAGGAGGGTACCGAGCCCTAATAATACTCGAGGAAGGAGGGTACCGAGCCCTAATAATACTCGAAGAATGTAGGGCGTAATGTTCTTTATAACGTAAGATATGAAAGTAAGTTAATACAAAAGAAAGTATGAAAGTATGAAAGTATGAATGAAAGAATATAAGTTTATGTGTATTGTATAGTGTCTGATTAACTAGAACTCACTCAGCGTAGCTGACTTTTAGTATGCACGCAGGTGAGTAGGATGAGGCAGCTCGCTTGAGGAGACACGTGGCACTGAATAAGAGGCTGGCATCGGAAGACTCAAGACGTTTAAGTTTAATGTTTTGTTCATTTTGAAAGACAAAATGATGTTTTAAGACAAGACGTGTTTTGTTATGAAATGTTTTATGAAAGCTTTTATATTCCGCGAATGTTTTAATTAACTCTGATATTTAGAACTGCGTTTATGAGTAAATCCAACACGAAAGTAGGGCTACCGGTAACGGGGCCTTACATGTTAGTCAGATATATAATCCGACTTAAGACCTTTAGTCTTTTATAATCTTTACCTCGATTATGTGAACCTTTAGTTCAAATCTCTTTTCTTTACTTTAAAATCTTTAATTAAAAAGTATTCTTAAATTAAAAGTCTTTCTTTTAATTTATAATATAAACCTTTAGTTTATTTCATAAAACCCTACGTTTCTTCTTCTCTAAGAAACATATTCTTTTCTTTTCTTTATTATTTAACAATAGTTATTTATTACTTAAATAATATTTATAACAAAGAATCACACATATATACAATCATATACATATATATATATATATATATATATATATATATATAAATACTCATAATTTCTTTATTTTCTTTTCTTTGTTATATTTTCTTTTATTTATCAAGGTATCGAGTATAATCTCGACTTAAGGTTTAAGCCTTTATAATATTTTATTATTATTTTATTTGGGCATTATGCCTACCTTCGTTTGGCTTATAAGAACCCTAAACGATCGAGCAGCACTTCAACGCCTTTTACCCTTTTTAACACTTTCTTGATCAACACTTCACTTTGGCACGTCAAACGAGGCACCAACACTTCTTCTCACACCGGCACGTTTTACGAGGCGGGTCTTCGGGATGTCGGGGTTGTAACGACTTCTTCGTTGGAACGTCGTTGGTATTATGGTACGATTATCGAGGAAAAGAGCACGGAAATCGAGGTATGGATCGAGGGTATGCACGAACTTTGAGGTACGATATACGAGGCTAGAGAGATATTTTAGTGAGAGGGAGCAAAGCTGATTTGGTGTGAAATGAATGAAATCCGAGCTTGCTATTTATAGATAAAACCACGGGCCACATCGCGAGACGCGATGGCCCTTTGGCTAAGCCCATCGCGTATCGCGATGTAGGCTTTGCCAGTCGCCAAGTAGACCTGCCACGTGGCGATACATGGCAGGCGTTGTGCCACGTGGTGACACGTGGCGGACGTGCTGCCACGTGGCGACCGTTGTGCCACGTGTGGACACATGGCACGCCACGTGCCTTGAGTGTCAGACAACCCATCGCGATACGCGATGGGTTTCCCTTCTGATCCATCATGCATCGCGATGGGTATGGAAACCAGAATTTTCTTTCTAAACCCTAAGTTTGGATTTGTAAACTCTTGTCGGTGCTTTCTTGGACTATCTTGGGTCCAGATAATTGATTATCTCCAGTTTCAGACCAACTCACGGGCGTTCTACATTTATGACCATATAATGCCTCGAATGGTGCGGCTTGAATACACGTGTGATAGCTATTATTATATGAGAATTCCATTAGCGGTAAGTGGTCATCCCAACTTCCACCTAAATCGATCACACAAGCGCGGAGCATATCTTCCAACGTTTGAATTGTCCTTTTACTTTTCCTATCAGTTTGTGGATGATAGGTGGTGCTAAGGTTTAACTTTGTGCCTAATGCTTATTGGAATCTTTTCCAAAAGTGAGATGTAAAACGACTGTATCGATTAGAAATTATAGATAACGATACTCCATGTAAAGCAACGATGTTGTTTACATAGATACGCGCTAATTTGTCCATTGAGTATGACTCATTGATGGGTATGAAGTGAGCGGATTTTGTTAGTCGATCCACAATAACCCAAATAGCATTATGTTGTTGAGTCGTTTTCGAGAGTTTAGTGATGAAATCCATGGTTATTAACTCCCACATCCAAACGGGAAGTTCGGGTTGTTGGAGCAGTCCCTATGGCTTTTGGTGTTTAGCCTTTACTTTTAAACAAGTTAGACATTTCGCAACGTGCGAAGCGATGTCCTTTTTCATCCCATTCCACCAGTAGTTTGGTTTGAGATTTTGATACATTTTATCACTACCGGGGTGCATCATGTATTTGGACTTGTGAGCTTCATTCATTATTCTTTCACGCAAGTCCCCAACGATTGGTACCCATATCCGGTTTCCCATTCTAAGGATACCATCGTCACCCTTAACTAACGAGTCAATGGTGTCGTTGCGTTTTTCATCGGAGATCTTGTTTTCATTGATAGCTTGAATTTGAGCGGATTTGATTTGTTCGATAAGATCTACTTGAAGTTCTAGCCTTAACGCTCAGACTCTTTTTGGCTTTTCATGCTCCTTACGACTTAAGGCATCGGCCCAACATTGGCTTTGCCTTCATGATAAACGATCTCGCAGTCGTAGTCGTTGAGATTTTCCATCCATCGTCGTTGACGCGTGTTAAGCTCTTTTTGTTCGAAGATGTGTTTTAAGATTTTATGATCGGTATACACAATAAATCTTACTCCATAGAGATAGTGCCTCCATATTTTCAAAGCAAAGATTATGGCACCTAACTCTAGATCGTGAGTTATATAGTTCTTTTCATTCACCTTAAGTTGACGAGAGGTATAAACGATCACTTTCTTTCGTTGCATTAGTACGCATCCTAAACCGGAATGAGACGCGTCACTAAAGACCACAAATTCCTCAGTACCCTCTGGCAAGGCCAGTATAAGTGCTTGAGTGAGTTTTTTCTTAAGTATATCGAATGCCTCTTGTTGTTTTGTTCCCCATTCATACTTGATGTTTTTACGAGTCAAAGAAGTTAGGGGAACGGCTATACGAGAGAAGCTTTCAATGAACCTACGATAATAGCCGGCCGAACCTTAGAAACTTCGAATCTCTATTGGCGACTTTGGGATCTCCCACTTAGATACAGCTTCAATCTTAGCGGGGTCCACTTGAATACCATTCACATTAATGATGTGACCAAGAAATTGCACCTCGTGCAACCAGAACTCGCATTTAGAGAACTTAGCGTACAATTCTCAGTTCTAAGTATTTCAAGTAAGGTTCGGAGATGGTTTTCATGAGCATCCTTAGACTTAGAATAAATAAGTATGTCGTCGATGAATACGATCACAAAATTATCTAAGTAAGGCTTGCAGATTCGATTCATCATATCCATAAACGTGGCTGGCGCATTAGTAAGTCTAAATGGCATAACGGTGAACTCCTAATGGCCATACCTTGTTCGGAATGCGGTTTTCGGAATATCCTCATATTGGACTTTGAGTTGATGGTAACCGGAACGAAGATCGATTTTGGAAAAGAAGCTTGCACCTTGGAGTTGGTCAAAGAGATCATCAATTCGAGGGAGTGGATAACGGTTCTTGATGGTAACTTTGTTCAACGCTCGATAGTCGATACACATACGCATGGATCCATCCTTCTTCTTGACAAAAAGTATTGGCGCTCCCCATGGTGATGAACTTGGTCGAATGAAACCCTTCTCAAGTAGCTCGTCAAGTTGCTTCTTCAATTCCTTCATCTCTTTTGGCGCTAATCGATACGGTGCTTTGGCGATCGGAGCAGTACCAGTAATGAGAACGATCCTAAATTCTACTTCACGATAGGGAGGGATTCCAGGAAGTTCGTTGGGAAAGATATCGAAATAATCGGAAACAATTGGTATGTCTTTGATTTCCTTTTGTAAGGCCCCGTTACCGGTAGCCCTACTTTCGTGTTGGATTTACTCATAAACACAGTTCTAAATATCAGAGTTAATTAAAACTTTCACGGAATATAAAAGCTTTCATAAAACATTTCATAACAAAACACGTCTTGTCTTAAAACATCATTTTGTCTTTCAAAATAAACGAAACAATTAAACTTAAACGTCTTGAGTCTTCCGATGCCAGCCTCTTATTCAGTGCCACGTGTCTCCTCAAGCGAGCTGCCTCATCCTACTCACCTGCGTGCATACTAAAAGTCAGCTACGCTGAGTGAGTTCTAGTTAATCAAACACTATACAATACACATAAACTTATATTCTTTCATTCATACTTTCATGCTTTCTTTTGTATTAACTTACTTTCATATCTTACGTTATAAAGAGCATTACGCCCTACATTCCTCGAGTATTATTAGGGCTCGGTACCCTCCTTCCTCGAGTATTATTAGGGCTCGGTACCCTCCTTCCTCGAGTATTATTAGGGCTCGGTACCCTCCTTCCTCGAGTATTATTAGGGCTCGGTACCCTCTTTCCTAGAGTATTATTAGGGCTCGGTACCCTCTTTCCTCGAATATTAGTAGGGTTCGGTTCCCTAGTTCTCGAATATTAGTAGGGTTCGATTCCCTCTTCGTTACCATACAACCATACATCATACCTCGAGTATCATTAGGGCTCGGTACCCTCCTTCCTCGAGTATTATTAGGGCTCGGTACCCTCTTTCCTCGAATATTAGTAGGGTTCGGTTCCCTAGTTCTCGAATATTAGTAGGGTTCGATTCCCTCTTCGTTACCATACAACCATACATCATACCTCGAGTATTATTAGGGCTCGGTACCCTTTTCGTAACCATACAACCATACAACCATCAATTCCTTCTTTTATTAACTTTATTACTTTCATACACATAAGCATACATATCATACTTATCTTATACATAGCGTTACAACCTGACAGTACGTGCAATATCCGAAGATCGTTCACGTACCATCAAGCAATCATTCATACATTTCACATTATCCACATAAGGCATACACTTATCTCTTAGGATAAGCGTATTAACAAACATATTGAGTATGCACACAGCCCCGAAAACATAACACATAAATGGGGCTAGAAACTCACCTGAACTCTGCTTCTTCCTCCGATAGTTGTAAATCCCTTCTTTAACTGAGCTCGGCTGACTGTATAAGTTACACGTATCAATACTCGCCTGATTTAATCTAGTGGCCTAGTATTAGCTTACTTTTACTTATCGTTTTTAATTTATTTTCTAATCGAACTTGACTTTAGGCGAAGTTAAACCTTAGGCGAACTTAGCTTTAGGCGAAGTTAAACCTTAGGCGAACTTAGCTTTAGGCGAAGTTAAACCTTAGGCGAACTTATCTTTGCAGGCGAAGTTCATCAGGCGAACTTAGCTTTGCAGGCGAAGTTGTCATCAGGCGAACTTAGCTTTGCAGCGAAGTTGTCATCAGGCGAACTTAGCTTTGCAGGAGAAGTTCATCAGGCGAACTTTGCTTGCAGGCGAAGTTGTCCAGCTGCAGGTACTGTTCGTCCTTAAATCCCTTAATCATCTTCATTTCTTAACCAAATAACTCGATTTAGGTATCCACGGAATCGTCTGACCAGCGCCTACAAACCCCAACCATCAAATCGACCTAACATCGATGTTTAAAGGGTGCGATTTAGGCATATAGGTTACAGGTTCTTTTATCAATCGATTAACCCATCAAATCATAACCACTTTCAGTAAGTTTAGCTTTGTTGGATTCGTTTTTACCATACAAACACAGATCTATCATTTCTATACTAATCCAAACCTAAACGAACAAGTTCTCGATATAAACGTACCGTAAATGAGTCGAACTACGAACAAGAGCTGGTCTTGTTGCTTTGGTTCGTCACGACGATCTAGCACCAACGAGCTCGGGTCCTCGCCTTTGGATCTTGGTTCGGGTTGTGTGTGTTTTGGAGTGTGTAGAGATTAGGATGGATAAATGGATGGAATGGAAAGGATTGGGGTTTAAGGGGGTATTTATACTCCCTTAAGCCCATGGACCGAAGGCCCATATTTCCTTTTGGTCCATATCTAATCCCATCTAATTATCCTACTAAGTCTTCATATATTGCTATTATTATTATCGTTCCACTAACTTGTTTATTTCACCCGACAAAATAATATAATAAATATTACTTTAGAAATTTCGGGATGTTACACCTTTGGTTTGGATTCTTCAGTGACGTAGGCCATAAATGCTAAGCATCCTTGATTCAAACATTTGCTAGCCCTAATCATGGAAATTATGCTAACTTGGCCAACATCTTTGTCCCCTTCAATTCGAATGCTTCGTTTATCCGGGGCTTGAAATTCGACGGTTTTGCTATTGCAAATGATACAAGCATGGTTGTTGGATAACCAGTCCATACCAAGTACAATATCAAAACCAGAAAGAGTCATATGTAGTAATTGAATAGGCAGAATATAACCAGCTAAAACAATTTTTCCGTTTTCAAAGGCTTCGGATATTTTGACTATTTCGCCGCTAGCAGTCTCGACGCTTAGAGTTTTATTTAGTTTTGTTAAAGGTTCGTTTAATAGACTACAAAAGTTATAATCTATAAAACTTAAATTGGCACCCGAATCAAACAAAACTCTAGCATAGGTGTCATTGACTAGAAACGTACCGGTAATGGTTTCCGGCATGTCAGCAGCCTTTTTAGTGTCAAGGACGAAGACTCTTGCATTGACTTTCTTAGCTTGGCCTCTTCCACCCGCACCACCAGTCGCGGGTTTATTCTTGGGGCATTCGAAACTTAGATGTCCCATTTCCTTGCAGTTGTAGTAGGTCATTTTCTTCTTCCAGCAATCGGTCGTTGCGTGGCCAGGTCTATGACATAATTCACAGACAGTTGTGGTAGAAGATGAGAAATGTCGGCATTGCCCTCTGTGGCGCTTTCTGCATGTCTTGCAAAACAGAGAATTTGAATTTTATCCAGTTCGTTTTTGATTTGTGCCTTTGCCTTTGAAGTGGGCGCTTCCTCCAGTTTTCCCATGGTTGTTGGTCGATATAACCTTCTTTTCTTCCTCTTTGATGAGGACAAGGCTACCCATCAGATATCCGGCCAATCCCATCGTGAAGTCAGCAGTTTGAGGAAGGTTTCCAGTGAAAATCCCCATATGTATCGTGTTACTTTGCTGGACTCAGGGTTAACCAGTTGGGGAACAAGACAACAGTATTCGTGGAATTTGGTGTTGTATTCGCGGAGGTTTGTTCGCACAACTTTGTGATAGAGAAATTTGGTTTGGATCTGGTCAGTTTCTTGCATGGGACAAAATTTCGCCATTAACATCTCTTTGAATTCTTCCCATGAAAGATTATACAGTACTTGACGTCCCATGCTCAATATCAGCGTGTTCCACCATTCTAGCACCTCACCTTGGAACATCTGAGCAGAGTATTGAATCTTCTCCTGATCAGAACATTTGCTTTTGATTACAATTTACTCCATTTCTTCAAGCCATCTACCAATCGTGATAGCTCCCTTGTCTCCATGAAATTCTTTAGGTCCGAAATATTTAAAATACTTGAACGAATAACCTCCTTCTATCTTTAATTTCTTAAACTCTAATTCCTCCATCGGAATTTGACTCGTGAACACTCTCTTCAACACGGGATGGTTTCGGACGGGATTTAACGGATTTACGGGAGAGTTCAACAGAATGAGATTTTCTAGATTGCCTAGATTGGGATCTAGCTTCAGATTTATTTCTAACTGCTTCTTTAATCATACGTTGAATTTGATTCATATATTTGTCGGGAATTTGTTCTTCGTGTTCTTTCTCGGGGTCTTTCCCCTTTTCTTTTCCTATTTCAGCTTATTTTCGAGCATTTTCAATATTGTTACTTTGTTGAGACATTATTCTTTTTCATTTTCAACTTTTTCTTTTTATCTGAAATGTAAAAATTTATTTTCTTAAAATTCATGATTTATTTATGTCACATTATATATATATATATATACAACATTTATATGTATATCGTTTACTTGATATACATATGTACCTATCCTTACTATTACACATACTACACACATGTTACAAAGTTATATCAAACACACACAACTCGTCCTTCTTCCATCTCCTTAATCCTTGATAAACTTCTTTACCATCTTTGTCATCTTGTTATATTTCCTTAGAATTTTTTCTCCCTTCTTCTTCTTCTTCTTCTTCTTCTTCTTCTTCTTCTTCTTCTTCTTCTTTCCATCCACTGTTATCTTCTTCCGAAGGTAATCGGTTTCATGTAAGGATCGGTTTCATGTAAGGATCGGTCCAAATGCTCCTCTTTTGACTGAGGGATATCATTTGGGTATCCATACTTTGGTGGCGGATCACGGTACCCCATCATGACTACGTCGTAGTGGTTCCTTGGGTTCGGGTATGGTGATGAAGTCACATCAGATGGGTAGTTGAAGAATGCCTCGGCAGCTTCATTTTGTTGGCAGATTTCGTTCGCTTTGTCTTCAATTAATGGAATTTCGCCTTGGTATGGTGGGAAGCTTGATTGTAAGGCCCCGTTACCGGTGCCTCACATTTGGACGTTGTATTTACTCATCAACGTAGTTCTAATCATCAGAGTTAATAAAACATTCGCGAAATATAAAAACATTCATAAAACGTTTCATAACAATCCAAAACTTATCTTAAGCAAACAACTTGTCTTTCAAAATAAACAACATTAAACATAAACGTCTTGAGTCTTCCGATGCCAGCCTCTTATTCAATTCCACGCGTTACCCTCAAGCGAGCTGCCTCATCCTACTCACCTGCGTGCATACTAAAAGTCAGCTACGCTGAGTGAGTTCTAGTTAATCATTCAGTACATTCATAACTACATACCTTCATACATACGATATATCTTCATACTATTGTACAATATACCTACTTACCTGCATCCTTTCTTTCTTTCATATTCATACATTACGTTTTAAAGAGCAATTCTGTTGGTACATGTGTGTCAGTAGTTCATAGTCTAGCATTTGTAATCGAGTCTGTAATGTAATTATGTTTATGATTATGTTTATGTTTTTGTACGTGCGAAGTTGTCAACAAGTTCGCTCAGGCGAACTTGTTGAACCAGCGAAGTTATTGACAACTTCGCCTATGGCGAAGTTGTCGTGTATATAAACTGTTCAGCGGAACAGTTTATAAGTTGGTTTTTTAGGGTTTCGTTTCAGCTGTTTACTTCGAGTGTTACGTGTCAGTGTCTGTAATAGTGACCTCGAGTCACGTGTTCGGTTATCAATATAACGTGTTCGTTCATTGCTCGTGTGTTTGGTTTATACATTTTCTGAACTCGTATCTAACTACGCAGGGATTCCGCACCTGCGCAGATAGCGACATCCCGTGTACGATCCGTCCAGGAACCTACAAATTCTCCCCATAGCCTTCGCATATATTATTAGGGTATGCAACCCTTTAACCTTCGCATATATTAGTAGGGTATGCAACCCTTTATCCTTCGCATATATTAGTAGGGTATGCAACCCTTTATCCTTCGCATATATTATTAGGGTATGCAACCCTTTACCCTTCGCATATATTATTAGGGTATGCAACCCTTTATCCTTACTTTTCCTGTCATTATCATCCCTATTATTACATTCATTCATAACATACATACAATACATATCATTCTTACATTATACATAACATTCGTATTCATAAATATAACTCGACGATACGTGCAATATCCGAAGATCGTTCACATACCGACAAGCAATCAAATATACTCTTCACATAATCACATATGGCATACACTTATCACTTAGGATAAGTGTAATAACAAGTCCCATCGAGTATGCACACAGCCCCGAAAACATAACAAGAAAGTGGGTCGAGAAACTCACCTAAACTCTGATTCTTTCTCCGTTAATTGTTAATCCCTTCTTTAATTAAGCTCTGCTAACTGTATAATAGTTACACGTATCAATACTTGTTCTTACTTGTATTTCAGCAATGATGGCTAAGTCTGGTCTAATTTAAGGGCCTTGTATTAGATTACTTTTGCTTAGATTATTCTTAGACCCTAACATAATTGAATTCATGGTTTTTATTTACTTAAGTATCTTTCTTTCTTTGATAATCTTCCTTTAAATCCCTCATATTTGAACCATTTTGGTAATCCGAAGCAATGTTGCAAAAGTCGCTAGGCGGCCGACCCCCTTAGAGGGAGTACTCGGGGAGTACTCGGAGAGTACTCGGACATGATAAATATAAAGAAAATTAATTTTTGGGTATTATATATATTTCAAATATCATAACTTTACTAATATTTATAACAAAATAAATGAATACCAATATAAATAAGAGAAATACATTTTCACATACTAAATTATTCTAAAAAATGTTAATCATTAATTAAAAAAATGATATTCGTTCTTTAATACTATAGAAATACGAATTGTGTTGTATTTTTAAGGTAAAATAGGCCCAAGTTAACCGACTAGATGTATTTCTGACTGATATTAACCACCTTTGAACAATTTTTAGTACCTAGGCGGAGTAAAAGAAACTCCCCTCGGCACCATACCTTGTAGCGAGTACCCGGGGAGTACTCGGCCTTGTAGACCTACTTTTACAGCATTGATCCGAAGTAATCGAGCCTTAATGTAGTCGAGTCATGTATTTGTAAGCGGACATAAATGTAAGCGAACATACATGTCAGTGAACTTAACTTAAGCGAACTTAACTTAAGCGAACTTAACTTAAGCGAGCTTAGCTTAAGCGAACTTAGCTGTACGCGAACTTAGCTGCACACGAACTTATCAATGGGCGAAGTTTACAGTAGGCGAACTTGTATACATGCGAACTTATACATGAGCGAACTTGCTCAGTGAACTTGTAGCAGCAGCTACGGGTTCGTTCTTAACCCCCATAATCATCTCCGTTTCGACGTGTAACCCTTTGATATGATATTAACCAACCCCGTGAACATTCCCATGATCATTTTTGGGTAAAACTTGGCCCGGAAAAGCACAAAGTTTGGACCTTTAGGCTTAAAACGTTTAAAACTAGATCTAGGGTTTTTCTTTAACAAGCCGTTCAAAACCACAGGTTCGTTAAGCTCATTTTAACCTCAAGTTTGCTACTTTAATACTCGTTTATACCCGATCTACTCTAGGCTTAAGTTTCGAGGCTCAACGTTTATAAAGACGTAAACTTTAAGATCAAAAACATACCTTGCCGGGTTCGTTTGGTCTCGGTTAGTTTGGTTATGAACTCTAGATCTTGCGTATATCTTGTATATGGAAGATCTATTAATAATCATGATCGTACGATCTCGTTCTTTCCTTTCCTCTCTCGGCCGTGATTAACAAAGAGGTGTGTGTGAGAGTTTGTGAGTGTGTGTAGAGATTATGGAAAGATGGAAATGAAAGTTAGGGTTTTAGGATGGTTTAAGGGGGTATTTATATCCCTTAAAGCCCATGGACCTAAGGCCCATTACCCTTTAATCCACCTTAATTAATCCAAGTCCATGATCTTTTCTTTATTAATACTAATTAATTATTTACACCCAACAACTAAACGCGACTTTCTATAATTATATATGAAAGTTTAAGGATGTTACATTGATGATGCTTTGTTCTTGAGTTCCTCGAGATACTGCACATAAGGATCTGTAGAGCCATAACTTGGATAAGAACGGTTCATCCACTAGTGTTGTCACTTCATTGGGGTTTTCTAAGTATTCCTCTTCAGGATCCTTTTCGGATTCTTCTTCCGGATCCTCCTCTTCCTCAGGGTCTTCTTCTTCCATAAGTTGGGCAGTCTCCTTCACTATCGAGGGCATACGGAAACTTTCGTATGGCATCATAACTCTCATCTTAGGCTTGCAGGATGATCCTTCATCATTGTTGGGACGGGAGCCAACAGAGTCAAAGGCAGAGGTTCCGGTGTGCCATATTCGTTAGTAAGAATGGCATTGCATCCAGTCGGACATAGGTTCCTCCTTGATCGGTCGTTTGGAAAGTAAAGCGTATGATGGGTGAGGATTTGGTGGTAGGTATGTCGGATCACCAGATGGGCAATATGGCGGAATCTCGGATGGTTTATATGTTGGAATCTCGGAAGGATGATATGTTGGAACTTCATATGGGTGGTACATGAGTATGCTTGACGGGTGGTAGCTTGAATGTCTTGGAGGATCACTTCTTGGCATGGGTGGACTATCGGGTAGATTGATTGGACAATGCTCGGTTCCAGGGAAATATATTGGCTTGGTTCGGTCAATGTATTGGTCTTGGTTGAAGAAAGCCTCATAGTAGTCCTCGCTCATGTTATCATTGGGTAGAGGTTCGGCGATTCCAGCCTCCTTTACTTTTCGTACATAGCTATCCATCATCTTCTTGATAGACACCTAATACGTTGGGTGGTTTAGAGTGAGGAGGGAAAGATAAGGTTACCAGCCTATCATATCCCTATTTCATATAAAACAAGTAATTAAAATATTTTTCCTGTACTTGGATCAAAGATTAGGTATTATCTAGTAATACCTAATTCGCTAAGATCGATGGCTCTGATACCAACACTTGTCACACCCCAAACCAAGGCCTAGGCGTGTGACACATATGTTGGTACCACATTTGTAAATAAATCAGAGTTACAGTTTAATAGCGGAAGTCTTTTATAAACATGTGGATTTAAATATAATATTTACATTCACAAAAGACGGGGGTTTAAAAGTTCCCATTTAATGTTTTAAAGATTACTTATTTTAGTTTACAAAACTACCATTAATATTATATCAAGTTTAACAAAAAGATCCGAGCCATCGGATATCTTGAGCACTTCGTCATTTCCAAGCCCTAACCTTAATCACCTGCAAAATATTAGAAAATACGTCAGCAACGAATGCTGGTGAATGCGCTGACGTTAAAATATTTTCTTTTTCTTGATCACCCCTCGAGACTACGTAGGTCTTGGCCCATCGTGGCTTAGGAATAACCAAGTTAAAACAACACAATTCATAAACTCGAGTCTCTACACTCGAAACCCCAGCAAACATCGCAGCGTTCGACTAGTTGAGTACCTATACATATACACAAGGTCATACTCCCCGCAGGCAGCGTAATTTGACCAGGTGTGATGTGCCCATCACATATGTAAGGATCCAGACAAACGTACACGATAGCCTGAGACAAGTGTTTATACCCTTTGTTTATAAATGTTTTAGAGACACTTAGTCTCATGTAAACCTTTTCATTTAACATGTTTGACTCGTTTTAAAACAAGTTTGTAAAGTTGGGGCGTATTCACCTTTTGATTTGAATCGGCTTCAAACACCGTCCGAGAGTCTTTCCCATTGCTATCTCGCACCTATAGTACGAGTATAACTTTTTTGTTAGTCGGATATATAATCCAGCTTAAGACCTTTAGTCATTTATAATCTTTACCTCGATTATATGAACCTTTAGTTCAAATCTCTTTTCTTTACTTTAAAACCTTTAGTTAAAAAGTATTCTTTAATTAAAAGTCTTTCTGTTAATTTATATTATAAACCTTTAGTTTATTTTCATAAAACTCTACGTTTCTTCTTCTCTAAGAAACGTATTATTTTCTTTTCTTTATTATTTAAGAATAGTTATTTATTACTTAAATAATATTTATAACAAAGAATCACACATATATACAATCATATACATATATATAAATACTCATATTTTCTTTCTTTTCTTTCATTGTTATATTTTCTTTTATTTATCGAGGTATCGAGTATAACCTCGACTTAAGGTTTAAGCCTTTATAATATTTTATTATTATTTTATTTGGGCATTATGCCAACCTTCATTTGGCTTATAAGAACCCTAAACGATCTAGCAGCACTTCAACGCCTTTTACCCTTTTTAACACTTTCTAGATCAACACTTCACTTTGGCACGTCAAACGAGGCACCAACACTTCTTCTCACACCGGCACGTTTTACGAGGCGGGTCGTCGGGATGTAGGGGTGGTAACGCCTTCTTCGTTGGAACGTCGTCGGTATTATGGCACGATTATCGAGGAAACGAGCTCGGAAATCGAGGTATGGATCGAGGGTTTGCACGAACTTTGAGGTACGATATACGAGGCTAGAGAGATGTTTTAGTAAGAGGGAGCAAAGTTGATTTGGTGTGAAATGAATGAAACCCGAGCTTGTTATTTATAGGCAAAACCAGGGGCCTCATCGAGAGACGCGATGGCCCTTTGGCTAAGCCCATCGCGTATCGCGATGTAGGCTTGGCCAGTCACCAAGTAGACCTGCCACGTGGCGATACGTGGCAGGCGTTGTGTCATGTGGTGACACATGGCGGACGTGCTGCCACGTGGCGACCGTTGTGCCATGTGTGGACACGTGGCACGCCACATTCCTTGAGTGTCAGACAACCCATCGCGATACGCGATGGGTTTCCCTTCTGATCCATCGTGTATCGTGATGGGTAAGGAAACTAGAATTTTCTTTTTAAGCCCTAATGTTTGGAATTTGCAGTTTTAGTCCCTTAACTTTAGAAACTTGGTATTTTGAACCTGATATTTTCACGATGTTACATCCAAGCACAAACTTGTTCCTTGGTTTTGAAGATTTTAGACTAAATTTTAAAACTGTTTTTGGTGAATCCTTAGACTTTTCAGTCTTATGATCCTTTTTGATTTTATCCTTTGTTTTCCAAAATGGTTTTCTCTTGCGTTTTACTTTATTGACTTTGGATCTCACATCCACTTCACTGGATTCACTATCAGCTTGATCAGTCCTTGAATCTAGGCTACTAAAAGCACCTTTTGGGGACTGACTAAGCCGCCTTTGAATATCAAGTTGTTGCTTGAACCAGTGCTTGCAATGTCTTTCAAGGTGAGAAGAATGACCATAAACAAAACAACATTTTCTCCTGGGAGCACTATAGAACTCATCAGAACTATAAAGTGGTTGGTGTGGTAGGAAAGGTGACCCGTGGAAAGGAAAATGATTATAAAACACATTTGATGATTGACCCGATCATCAAAGACATTAGTGTAATATGAATCAACAAAATTATGTTGATAATGACCATATTAGTTGTTATCAAAACAATTGTATGACTGAGGATTTTGTGATTGATTAGTTGTTTGAGAAAATGATCTTTTATTTGGTGGCACAGATTTGCATGAGTACTCGGTTGATTATCATTTTTAAACACTTTTCTTTTACTAGAATTATCCTCAGTCTCATAACTTGATGATGAACAACTTGATATGTTCACCTCAACAGGCCTTTCCACCGACCCACTTTCTTCTACACAAACTGCTGAAGAAGATGAACTATCATTATGACTAACTGAAGGAACAGTTGAATCAACAGTCTTGGGAGTAACAGGAACAAATGTATTTGAAATTGGCACATGAACAATACCATAGACCATTTCTTCCTCTGGTGGTGAGTTAAAACTAAAGTGAGAAAGGCTAGTATAGTTATCATTAAAAGGCGGTGGTACGACAGAACTATCATAACCTATTCCAGTCTTTATTCTTAACTCCATTTGTGACCCAAGTAATTTATTCAGCTTTCCAGAAGCTAACTCAAAGTTTTATATGGAAATTTTTCTTTGGGTTAATTCAATCTCTAATTTGACAATCTTGGCGTTTAGCTCAACTACGTGATTTTTGATGACGTTGGGCTAAATTAGTAGCAATAGTAACTTTTTCCCTAAGATTTGCTACGTCATTACCATGAGTGTTGATCCTAGTAGTATAAATCTTTGTAGCCTTTTTAAGATCTTTATTCTGAATTCCAATGCTACGAATTTGTTCTAGAATTTTAGCATTGTGGTTTCTATAGTGAAGAACTTTATCAATACAATATTGTTTGCAAAGTTTGTGTACCTCGGGAATGAGTGAGGCAGGTGAAGGAATTCCATCAGTGGTGCATGACGAGGTGCTTTCTTGACTACTTCCACCTGCAGCACACTCAGGGATGATAGGACTTGTTTGACTGCTTACACCCGCAACACATGTCTCGTCTTTATTTTTTTTGCACCAAAACTTGATGGTAGAAGTCAACTCTAAGAGTATTAGGGTATCGAGGTTTGTCGTTCTCCTGATGGTAATCACATTGCTGTTCCATGTGTAAGCCAGTGAATTCAACAACTTCATGTTAATCTCAGACAACTTATTTGTGATACCGGCACATCGCAATTTAGTAGCGAGTGACTCAAATCTGTTGATAAGAGAGGCAACCGATTCTCCTTGAGTATGTTTAAAATGTTGAATTCTTCTTTTAACATGTCCTTTTGGCCTTTCCTCATGTTGAGACTTCCTTCAAGCTTAGAATTGCAATACTTTTTTTTGGTCAACGAGTCAAAGTCAACGGTCAACGGGTCAACCCGTTTCTTAGAAGTCAAACACTCTTGAAACAAAAATTGCTAAAAAAAACTAAGTCCCTTGTATTCTATTGAAAAGTTGTATTCTAATGAAACTGAATAGAATACAATTACCTTAGAAAAATTAACAACAGAATTGTATTCTAATGAAAATTGTATTCTAATGAAACTGAATAGAATACAATTGCCTTAGAAAAAATGGATCACACAAAGATTGTAATCGAATGGGAGGAATTGTATTCGAGTCAGTGATTGTATTCGAGTTGGGTATTGTATGCGAATGGAAGGATTGTAATCGAGTTACATAATGTATTCGAGTGGTGGATGTATGCGAATGGGGATGATGTATTCGAGTTACAAAATGTATTCGAATTGTGGCTATTGTAATCGAACAAGAAGATGTCTGCGAACAAGGGGATGTAATCGAATTTGGGAATTGTAATCGAATGGAACAAATGTAATCGAATTGAGGGATTGTAATCGAACAGAACAAATGTAATCAAATGAGGGATTGTAATCGAACAGAACAAATGTATTCGAATTGAACTAGATTAGATTACAATTTCCTTAGAAGGATTACCAACAAGATGTATTCAAAAGGTCACAATGTATTCGAACCAACAATTGTATTCGACCCAAAGGATTGTATACGAGTAGAACAATGTATTCGAACAACTAATTGTATTCTAATGGTGATTGTATTCGAATTGGACTTGAATAGAATACAATTGCCTTAGAATAAATACAATGTTATATTCGAATTTTTCACTTATTCAAATCCAAACAAGGAAAGTCACCAGCTCACTTTCCATCACCTTTCTCAAACACACCCATTTGCATGAATGACACAACTTTTTGTAGTAAACCTTTTGAATCTACACAAACACCAACACAACATCAAATCTTTGAGATTCAAACACCAAATAAACACACTTTTCACACAAACTTTAACATTCTTAAATATGTACAACTTAATTTTCTTGAAACTTTGAAGAACTCATGAACCCGAAACCCACTTATTTTCTTGAAAATCTGTCTTTTCACACACACAAGACCAAAATCCAAGGTTGTGACCCAAGATCTACTACTAGTAGAGCCTGAAAGCTCTGATACCAATTTTAGGTCCCGTGACCGGATCAAACAACACAACAAACTAATAAGTACTAGTCTTCTTGGATCAACCTCTCTACTAGTTGTTGGAAACAACTAGCAAGGATTGAGATCTCGGATCTTGTGGTGGGGTTAAGTGAGCCGAGAGTTAGAGGAGAGGGAGAGACTTTTGTAAGTATGTACAATAGGATTTGCAATAGGATTTGTTCAAAGGTTGTTGGAGAAATGTGTTAAGTGACCCTTTATATAGGGTCCCCCGTTTCTCCAAGTTTACATAACAAGATACAAAATAAACGTACTGAGGTACATATTACACTGACTCTAAGAAAATATAAAGACATACACAATCCTAAAACTAATATAAAATATTGGCCCTACATGAACCGTAACGTGGCTGATGTTTGTGACAGCTTTTGGTAACATTCTATAACAAAAATCCAATTTTGGTGATAGTGGTTACCAATTGTGTTCCAACTCCATTCGTGTTGTCTTTTATTGGGATGGTATTATTATGGTGGTTGCCATGGCTGTGTTTCCCAACAATGGTGTAGGGTGGAATGAGCTAGAGTAGTGTGGGAAGGCGATATGGTTGGCCGAGTTGAAGTGAGAGAGGGCGTGAAAGGAATGAGGGGAAACGTCGAATAAACATAAGGATTCATGTTTATCAATAGAATTGGGTCACTACAAAAGTGAGATCTTTACAAACATTATCCATGAAAAGTACTCCTTACGTGATAATGGTATCCATCAGTAATTTATCAATAATACCATGTCTAGAAAACATGGTGTGCGTAAAGAACTTACAGATGGGTTAACAACGAATTTACCAAGGAATACTGATGGGGACGAGAATCGTATCTTTAAAGCAATTGCCTAAAACTCATCTAAACTCTTATTTCTAAAATTATTGATGGATTACCGTGGATAATCTTTAGGTAAACCTGGGCAGAAAACTTATTAGAAATCATCTTGTTAAAATTAGTTGTGGATTACTCGAGACTATTGTAATTCCATGCACCAACGACCTCGAAGTTCATGGGGACATGAGTGACAAACTGTGACATGTATCAAATGAGCAAGTGTAACTTGTTCCAGTAGTAGAAAGTGTGATCATTTGTAACTGATCAGCATTAACTGCAAGCAATGGTAACTGGTCCTCAATAGCAACATATGCATTGGCGCCAAGTTGTTCAACGATGATTGAGTTTTTTCAGTTAATGAGGTTTCCGCTAATTGTTTTTTCAGCTGATGTAATTGAATAACTCCTCATAGTCGTCACTGTCAATGGCCAATTGTATAGTTATGATGGTTCGTTGCCTACGTATATGGAAGATCTTTGTTCTGATTTTGATACACGCGGGTTCATAAAGGAAATTAAATATTTATTCTTGTAATTCTCTTTTAGTTATACATCTAAGACTACATCAAAATATTTCAATCTAAAAGTGATCTTATCGCAATTAATTAAGGAGCACATAGATCATCCACCCGATCGATGAACACTCAAATCGAACTCACCCATCTATTTGAGCACAGGGACACAAGAACCTATGAAATTTTTTCTATTTTCTTTCTTTTCTTTTTTTCCATTTTTATTTACCCAGTTCGTATCTTTGTTTCCTATTTTTCCTAGAAGAATTTGATCTCATTTGCATGATCAATTATGCAACATCTTACCTAAACTAAAGTAGTCTGTTTGTCCTTAATTAGCCATAGAAATAAATATATGTCAGCAAAGGGTTAGGTGTTGGTGCCTTAATTTGAAATTTAAATCTGTCACATTGCTAGCTACTGATGGGGTTGCTTTTAACAATTTTGTGTGGGGTGCATGGTCCTTTCTCTAGTGCTCGTAGTACTACTGGCTGACAATAATCTGAGTCACTGGAAAATATAAAAGGGGTCATGCTATGTATACACCAGCCCCCTGGTGTGGGAATAAGGCTATACGGCTCGTATAGGGCCTATACGAGTCGTATAGGCCTAACTTATTGACCTGGGTACGAACGTGTCAGTGTGGCAGCTTTTTGCAGTCTATACGAGCCGTATAGACCCTATACGAGCCGTATAGATTTTCCAACTCGTATAGCCTACGTAACTCGTCTGACCTATACGACTCGTATAGGGTCTATACGACTCGTATATACAACATGTCAGCATGTACTTTGACCAGAGATATTTAATTGTTTTTCTGGTCTATACGACTCGTATTGAAGGTATACGACCCGTATAGACCAGGTATCATATTTTCTTTCTCAAACCATGTAAGATTTGTGTGTTGGATATTATGTTTTGGCCCTTATGATTACATGTTTGTTTGGTTGCTTAGTTAATTATCGCGTATGGATTATTATAATTTTGCTTATTTATGTTTAAAAAGTTTTTCTTTTATAAGCGCAATCAATTAGAGTAAAAAAATGAAGATAAAGTATTTAAATACGTTAAATAATGCGTCACCCAACAACTTCTATTTCATTTGTCTTGTGTCTATAAGGCATTAAACAACTATAATATTATAAATAATAAAGGCTATATTTCAAAAGCTGAGTTAACAAGAGCCAAAACATCTACACCAACAAATGAAACTAAAAAGTCGTTACCCCGAAACCCTCATGTTGTACGTAGGTTGTTATGTATATTTTTATTTTGTAACCAACTCGGGTGTTATTTTTAATATTATGTAATTTTAAAATTGAAAAAAAAACTATACGAGTCAAATAGACTCTATACGAGTCATATAGCCCTATACGAGCCGTATAGGGGCTATACGATACAAAAGAATAAAACCTGACACTTTTGTTTGAAAATGACTTGACTATGCACCTATACGAGTCGTATAGAGCCTATACGACTTGTATAGGCTACCCTGATGTATGAATAACCAACATGGTGTATGTATAACCCAAGCCTATAAAAGACATGTTTTTTTAATAGTTTTATGAATTTGAATAGTGGAGTCTGGTCCAAACTTGTAGTTGTTTAGAAGCAAGTCAAGACGGTTTGAAATGTACGTTTGTTGTATTATACATATATATATATATATTATACATATACATATATACATATATATATACTAATTTTTATCCTCCGTATTACGGGGGCTGTTTTACATTACTCGTTTTTAATATTTATATACCTTTTTTTTGTTTAATTTTATTTATTGTAATGAAATTTATAATATACTTAGAGTTTGATAATAAAAAGGTTTCACAAATAACTAAGATGTTATAAACCGGTAGGGGCTGTTTGTTTACATCTGAATGGAACCATTCAGAAGTAAACATCTGATTCATTCAAACTTCAGACTGTTTGGTTTCAAACATAAAAACATCCGAATGGTTAAAATTAGGTCTGAATCATTCAGACTTATTGTTGTTGCTGAATGGGACAGATGCCCATTCAGATATGACTCATTCAGATTTAAATGAACCAAACAGCCCCTAAAAGTTATCGGGGTTTGGTAAAACCCAAGACCCGCTTATTTTTTTTACTATAAAATTGTTTCTTAAATATAAATAATATTTTTTTAAAAAAAATCATATAATAATTTTTAGTATATCCTATTTTATAGGATTTTCACATCAATAATTTGGTGAGAATAATTTTTAATTTAATGAGATGTTATAACTCGTTTAAGGAATATCTGGGTTTTGTAAGACCTATACCCGCGAATTCGGGTCAAATGAATGAGAAGCCTCCATTTAAAAATCAAGCAAATTTGATGACTCCAAAAAAAAGGGGAGCGACCACATCGCGACACGTAGGATTTTTATATTTTCGTTTATATATATTATAGATATATAGGAAGGTTATAATAAAAAGTCTTTAATATCTAAAAAGTGTAAGAAAAGATCTTGACCCTTAGATTAAGAATAATATATGAGGGTAATCTTGTCATGTTTATAAATTATTAAATAAGGTATTTACTGAAATGGTTAATGAGAATGCTATTTTTAAGGATATTTTATTCTCTACAAAAACAAACATGTTGTTTAATATATATAAACTAGGGTATAGCCCGTGTTACACACGGGTGGAAAAACATGTCAACAAACATAATAAATTTAAACAACAAATTCAAGCAACACAAAACTTCTTCAAACTTTCGGACCAAAACGTTAACCATTCACATTGTCTAGATATTAAAAGTTAAACATGTTCTTTCATATTAAATCACCGTCAACTTCTTCAAACATTCTACCAAAAGAAACTCATGTTATTTCACCACCTGAAAATATAATAAAACAATAGCATCCAAATTAAATATAACATAATAACATATTTAATAATGAGTAACATTTAAACATTAATAAAGTTGTTTTTATTAAATTGTTGTTTTTATTAAAACAAAATAACATACAACAACAAACAAAGTAAAATGACAACATAAAACATCTTTCTAACTTAAACCATTAAACCAAAAAGATATATCAATAAAAATCTTTTTTGGCCGTCATTTTATACCTAAAAATTTGATACTCTTTTAAAGCAACCCGTATTAAAATATTTTAAAAATAGTTACAAAATATAAAAAAAATTGTAATTAGTCAACTTCAAAAAATTATGAAATTTTTTTTGTTTTTTGACCAATCTTGCAAGTTGCAACAAACTTTTAAATCACTGACATTAATATTTTGTTAAACTTGCAAAACTTAAAAACGTTTTACAATAAATGAATTTTCAAATAACTTTGAAAAGATTAAAAAAATTTATGTTGACTTTGGAAATATTAACTTTATCATAAAATTGGTTGCTAAATAAGTGTGTGTGTGTGTATATATATGTGTGTGTGTGTGTGTGTGTGTTAAAAGGAAAATCAAACCCGAGCTGACCCATTAAAAATAAGTATTTAACTCTAAAAAGTTTTGAAATATAATTTGTTATTATGAAAATGTCAAATCCGTTTTAAACTAATTTATTGACTGTTTAACAAAAATAGTTTGTATAAACAATCAAGAATTTAATTTGTTCTTATTTGAAATTCAAAATTTTGACCACAAATTAAAACATTGTAGGATTAAATAATATTAATTTTGTTAAACGTATTATGTATAGAAACTTTCTAAACATAAGTTTGAATATAATAAACCGGTTTATTGTAAATAATTATCTCCAAAAATAACATATTAATTAAAAAAAATACAATTATTAGAATAATTATATATTGAATATTATAAATTAAAAAAATAAATTATATTCAAATAATCATGTCCAAAATAACCGATTGATTATAGAAAAAAGTATTATTAGAATGTATTATATTCTAACATTTAGTATTCCATGTTTAAGGTTTTTTGAAAATTAGTTAATATTTAATAATAATACATTGAGTAATTTAGGAATCAAATAATAACAATAATAAAAAAATAAATGTCAACTAATAACGGATTAAGTTAATATACATTTATATTTTTAGAAAATTATAGAATAAATTATATTTGGAAGATCAATATTATACTTTAATATGTATTTTAAAGATCAATACTATAATTTAGTAAATTTATAATTCAGTAAATATTAATAAAAAAATTAGTAAATTTATAATTAAATTTCTGGAATATTAAAGATCTATATTATATATGCAACAAATAATTTACAAACAAATTTATTAAACATTCAAAACAATTGTATTATTAAATCGAAGTTTCTGACTTTCGATAAAACTGAATCAAAATAGGCCGGAAAAAAATAAAAAATTGGATGGAAATTATGTTTGTTAATATTTAGTAAAGAAAACAATAACAAATTGGACGGAAATTCGCTTCTTAATATTTAGTAAACAAAACAACAAGAAATTGGACGAAAAATTTAAGAATTGAACAAAGAAAACAATAAAAAAATGGATGGAAAAAAATTTAGAAATTAGACGGAAATTCACTTCTTAATATTCACTAAACAAAACAATAACAAATTGGCCGGAAAATCTCAGAAAACATAAAATATGCTTATAACAAAGTGGCCGGAATATATTCATCGGATATTATAATAAATAAATAACTAACTGTACGTGCAAGAATTGATTGTTAATTACCTTTAATATGTTCATCGGAGAATCGATCTGTTATAATCATCATTAATTGACCAAAAAAAACCTAATAACATCTCCTATGAGGAACGATCAATTGAACGGAATCGAATCGATTAGAGACATCAATAACCTAGCTTGGAAGTGAAGAAAATCATAGTATAACGGAATCGAATTGTTGGTAAATACTGTAGACGTCGATGTTGGATATGAGCAACGGAATAAAAGGGTTCGTATCTTCATGAGGAGGTTAGAGAGAAAAATGAGTGGTGGAATTGGTTGTGGATTATGAAAAATGAACCGGGTATAGTTTTCTGTGGACAAAGCGGGTTATTACGGGTCATGGGTTATAAAAATTGAAAAATGGGTTCGTATTTAATATTGATTTATTTTAATGGCTAGAAATAATAAAATAGGAAATATTCCACATGACATCTAGGTAGCATCCTATGTGGAGGGCCTAAAATGATATCATGTGTACAATTATATTGATTTAATAGTATTTAAAGATGATTTGTGCCTTGCTATTTCGTCTCTCTGGCGTCTTGCTCACGAGTGGAAAAAACAAGCAATTACATGTATGAACCCTGGTTGTTGATATTTAATAAATGAGCTATGTATGGTGTTTTCTCTATCTATGTTTAATATTTATTAATTTATTAATCAAGAAAGAGAGAATTTGTAATTGTATTATTGTTTCTGTTTATTGTTTATTTATTTATTTAAACTATTTGATTATGTATTAATAATAACCCTTTTGAAACTTTGAATACAAGCAGTTGTTTATTATTTATTTATTTATTTATTTATGTTATCAATCCATCAAGATGCCATTATTTTATCTAAAAATTGTTATAACACACCAGATCAGTGTGTTTCTGTTATAACACAAAAAACAATAACATTCAACCAAAAAAACATGTAACTAAACATTTTACAAAATATAAAAGATTAAAAAGAAAAAAAAAAAAAACTTCAACAATGGTCACAATCGAAAAACACACTACCAAAATCATCTTTTATTCCCAATTGTCCATAAAACCTTTAATCACTAACCTTGAAAACAACACACCCTTCACCCAATTAGTGTGTTTCTGTTACAACTAAAGCACCATAAACGTTGAACACACTAGCCGATTCATTATACATACCAAAGCAATAGAAATTACCAAAACCCTAGAAATTGGGGGTTTTTCCAATAGCACGAAATAAATCAAACATAATAAAAAAAGCACACATTGATTCTTCAGCAACAAGCAACAGGCCTGAGCATTTGTAGCGGATATCTTCTTCATTATCTTCAATAATGTTTAACGATTTTGTTAAATTAACAAAACTTAACAAAGACTTTAACAAAAAAAACCCTCTGATGATTAACAAATGGAATGGTTTTGTTAAAAACACTCTGATTATTATGATTCAGAAACTGAAATCTCTTAATAGAAGAAGATTGGAGATGAAAATCATACCTTCTTCTCTTCTATTGAACTTGTAAAACACATCGTAATATATGAATTTGATGTGAGAGAAATATTGATGATGATGCTAAAAAGTAGGAGTTAATAAAAATAACATGGACTTTTTTACCCCTAATTTCCTATAATTATGTCCATAAAATAAAACACATCAAGATATTAAACAACTTTCCATTTTAACCATTAGATCATCTCATCTAATGATCCATATTACTTCCTACACTTCTTAGACACACTTAATTTTTTACAATAACCTCACCCTATATATATATATATATATATATATATATATATATATATATATATTAGTGAAACTATTACACGCTTTAATGGTTTAAATAAAAGGATTCAATTACAATAAAGAGGCATGTAAGCGGGCAAATAATCGTCACTCATTCGATTGCATAAATCCGTCTTGATAAGCTTCAATTTAGAAAAATATCTTTCAACTGTTTGTGTTTGCAACCGGTAAAACCAACGCTAATTTCAATATCCGATAAACCAAAGGATAAGAAAGATATTTTCCGGTTTCCACCATTAGACGAGCAAGATCACGAATTCCATCCGATTTCACAAATCTTTCATCTTCCTTTACATAGTGATAGAAAACATTAAGCTCACCCAAAAGACACCCTCTTTCTTTTGTAGTATATCGTTCTCATACATCTCAGAAAATGCAATTATCTTAGACGTGTCAAACTTAGAAAACCGGTCACAAGGATTTAAACCCGATATGTTTTCTAGCAAAGTAGTTGTCACCTCATTGAATCGATTTCCAACATCTTGAATTTGCATATCCAAACCCGTATTGAAAATGTCAACTTCAAAATGATGTCGATTAGCAATGACATTCTTTTGGTTTCTAGCCTTAGCATACGTTTCCGTCATATCTAACATCTTGATATAGTGTTTTACACTAAAAGAAGTTATTTTTTTCCAACATTGAAGCAAACCCATTTTGCCTTAAATCATTCAATGCTCGTTTTGTTCCATTTATCTCTTTAGCGGCTTCTAATAAGTCGATCTTGACTTTTTTTAATATGTTTTGAAAGGACATTTGTGTGGCCTAAAACATCTTCCATCAAGTGTGCATAAAAAACAAATTCAAGTTTTTTTGAAATATGATAGAATACCTTTTGCATTAGTTTGTTGTTGAGTGACATCTCTTTCTTTTTTAATATAACGAAGCACGTCAACAACTTCCAGAAATAATCTAAGCAAAATTGTGATTGTTCTATGATGAGAACCCCATCGTGTATATCCAGCTCGTACAAGGGAAACCTCTTGGTTTAATTCTTTTCCAGTCTTAATTTCACCTTTTTGAAATTCTTTTTATACTCTTTCTTTTTTTGCCTCACGTATCATATCTTTTCGTTTGCAAGAAGCAGAAACCATGTTAACAATCATGGCAAGATATTCACATAAAGTTTTAACACCGGTATGTTTTTTTTTTTTTTTTTGCAACAACCACAATCACCAACTGAAGTTGATGAGCAAAGCAATGTATGTAATGTGTTGACGGATTATCTTTCAAAATCAAAGTTTTTAACCCATTAAACTCTCCACGCATATTGTTTGCACCATTGTAACCTTGACCCATAACCTGTTTAAACAAAAAGAAACTATAAGATAAATTAAATAATCTCTATTAAAGTTTTTGTAATTAAAGTATGAAACTTATGACTTACTTGATCTATGCTAAACTAGTTACTTGCTAATAAAGAAACAATGGCTTGTTTAAGAGTTGAGGAACATGTGTCTTTCACATGAGCAATTCCAATAAATCTCTCTTTAACAAATCCAAGTTTATCAACATACCTCACGACTACAGTCATTTGTTCCTTTAAAGATACGTCACTAGACTCATCTACTAATAACCAAAAAACATTATCTTTAATTTCTTCGCAAATCATTTTGGTTACTTCTTTTACAAAGCATTCGATAGTCTCTTTTTGTATCGATGGAGATGTCAACTTCTTATTCACTTTTGCATTCCCTAACGTGTACTTACCAATATCCGGGTTATTTTCACTAATCAACTTTAAAGTTGCAGAAAAAAGACCTTTTGAAAAGGAGTCTTCCGATTCATTATGACCACGGAATGATAAAGAATTTTCTAACAAGAATCCGGTACTATGAACCAAACCCATTAATCGAAACTGATTTCCAATCCTTTCTTCTTTACTTTGCTTATTGAATTTCTCATGAATGGATCATTTTTGGTTCAAGAGATTATCACATTTTTTCATCGGCTTATTATGATAGCTGTCAACCATCCCAACATGTTCTTTTAAAGCACCTGGTTTACTCCAATTACAAAAGCCTTCAGTTGAAAAAGTATCTCTTCCACCTTGATTACCAACGGTTTCTTTAAACAAGTAGCCACATAAGCAATATGCTTTGTCTACTTTTATACTATACTCTAACCACGGATATTTACCAAACTATTCTACATTAAAACGTCTCGGCTTACCATTATAGGCTTTGAGTGGAAAGTTATGATTTCATGGTTTAAAAGCCTTTTTAACAAGATAATTCCGATATGTCATCTCTTTGATTAGGGTGATAACTAGCAATAGGTGGCCTATCAAAGGGATCCAAATGAAGATCATTCAAATCAATTGTAAGTGGAAATGAAGGACTTGAAGTCGAAGGAATAATTTGACCAATATTATCATCATCATCATCATCATCATCATCTTGTTCTTGCACATCATTACCAATATTTGGACTTCCATCAATGTCGTCAAACTCTTGAAATTTTCTTTTAAAAATTTTGCCATAAGAACTTGTTTAGGATGTGGTTTCATCTTCAAAGTTCCAAATACCCTAATGGCCTAATTATTTAAGAAAGTAAGATTTACGATTTTAATTATAAACAAAGACAACAACAACTAAAATTAACAACCAAACCCTAACATAAAGTCCAATTTCATATCTTTTACATATAAATCCTAAAATAAAAAAAAAAAACAAACAAGAACAATACCTTTGAATCTTTTATTTGACTAAAAAAGAGGTGCTCGATGGTGAATCGGAGGTGGATGATGAATTTGACTGGAGATGGGGCCGGCGGACGGCGGTGATGGCTGGTCTGGATATGGTGGGAGCAGAGGGAGAAGAATCGATGGTGATCAGGTATGTAATATGTTTAATATTATTTTTTTAGTTTTATTTTATTTAATTTGGGTGAGCTTTTAACTAATGTGTGGGCTTTTAACTAATGTGTGGACTTATCAAAATCTTTGAGGGGTAACCTATTTTTCATTTAGGGGTAACCCGATATATAAAACGATGATAATAAACATTTTTTTTACATTACGGAATGGAAGTTGAGGGGTAGCCCGGGTTACCCCTACCTATACCATATGTCCGCCACTGGAGACTGCACATCAGAATTAGGTTGAGGCGAGAGATAATCACTGAAGTTGTAATATTTTATCACCGTACGTTTAGGTGATTGGCCCATCCACTTTGAGCTTTTCCTCAAAATTTTCCAATGTTTTTCCGTATTCAACAAGGGGTGGTACCCGTCTCTAGACTGTGTGCGCGCCTCAACTAGTTAAGATGTCTACGTCATTTACATCACTTGTTCTTAGAACGGTTATTTCAAAACCAATTGAAGATAGAGTTAAATTGCCCAAGTTTTCAACGCATTGTCGTCCGCTTTTCCATTACCTTGTCTTAGTTCCGGTATTCTTATCCGCCCATCATTACGTGAAAATTTTCATGGACCCTACGCCAAAATACGTCCATTTTGACTATCTCGTGTTCAGTATATATTTTGTTTACTTAAATTATAAATATAAAAAAAATATTATAGTCAAGTAGGGACTTTAGGTTTGGTAAAAAGGGTTGTTAGGGTCATGTTAAGGAAGGTTTTGATATAAATGGTTGTTTGGGTTTCATGGATTCATGTTTGGAGTAGAATGTTTGAGCTTGAGAAGAATATAAAAGATGAATGAAAGGAGATCTAAATAAAATTTGGAGATGTACATAAGAGGTTAACGTTTTTTTAAATCGGTGTTTGCCACCCCCATTTAGTTGAGGTGGCACAGAGTGTCACCTCACTACATTGGATTTAGTTAAAGAATTTTACAACCGACTGAACCGAGATGTACAGGGACATTCAACTGGGCCGAGTGATTTACCTTGGAATTCCATATAAATAAAACTTAACTCAAACAATAACCTAAAAGTACATTAATAAACGTCACGCATTAACCAAACATAACACATGAACCAGTTTTGTATACGAAATTAATCACTTATAAAATATGTAAAAAAAACAACTTTGGATTTGCATAATACAAAATTGGTTATCAACGAATCGTTGTTTGCTGTGTTTACTCATTTCAATTTTATCCGCTAGGTTAAAAGTCGTCGTTAAAAAACTTGAGTCACAAAAAATTATCAAAAAATCTCTTGGGTTTAGAACCGGTTTGCTGGTTTAAACCGGTGATTTTTTTTAAAGAGAAAATTCCCAAAATAGCCCATGTATAGAATGTGGTTCCAAGTTTGTCCCACTAAATTCAAGTTTCTAATTTTGTCCCTATAGTATCTTGTCGCCGGCCCACGATGCGTTAGTGGACAACGCATCGCTGCTACCCTATGTTAGCAACATAAACGCATCGTCAACCCTATGTTATGTTAACACGTCGTAGGTGTTCGCTAACATGTCGCCGGCGACGAGATACGTTTATGTTGCTAACATATGGTAGCAACGATGCGTTATCAGCTAACGCGTCGTGGAACCCCTACTTTAAACATTAACGCATCGCTGCTACCCTATGTTAACAACATAACGCATCGTCAACCTTATGTTATGTCAACACATCGTCGGTTTTCGCTAACATGTCGCCGGAGACGAGATACCAAAGGGACAAAGTTGGAAACTTAAATTTAGATGGACAAAATTGGAACCACATTCTATAAATGGACTATTTTGGGAATTTTCCCTTTTTTTAAAAACCGGTGGTATGATGTTCTAGCAACCCATCCAAAAATAAGTACCGGGCTCTACATACTTTTTGGCTTACTAAATTATGGTATAATCGGTTTAACCGGGCTTTTTTTTAAAACATTAATTCTTTTCATGTATGAGCTTCTCTTGAATGGTGATAATTGAGATTATGGTTTTAATAATATATATATTAGGAAATAAATTAATTGGGTAGACATGTTCACATGCCCCCTCCCACCAAAGACTTTAATTACTTACTATTTGTTTATTCAAATTCCGGATTAAACGGATTGTTATTAATATTAAATGGACTAATGGCAATGTGCCCACATGCTAATGACAATCTAGGACTGAACAATAGATTCCTCGATCTCCCACCCCAAATACCAAATCTTTCGTTGATAGTTTGAAATTAATTTTCTAAAGGCGAAAAATAAATTCACACATATATTAAAAGAAAATGTTTGGATGAAAATGATCTTTAATTATACAATCATTAAATTAAGATAGAGAAAATTCCAGACATGTTTCTTTTACAAAAAGATTCCAAACTTTGATTCTATATTTGTGAAAATTCCACAAATATCCTCCCTTAAGACTACTTGTAACGACTAGATTTATAGCGAAGACGAGTATTTTTAAACACCAATTAATAAGGGTACAAATTACTAGTAACTAGCTCCCCCCCCCCCCCGAAAAAAATAAAAAATTCTACTTGTCCGTAGCAATATAAAATTACTCGTGGTTACTGATTCTAATGTCAAACTACTTGCGGCTACGGGTTTTAATGTCAAACTACGTGTACCTAGTAGTTAGCATCCTAGAAAACTTGTCCCTAGCATTTAAAAATATTAGGTTTATAAAAATACAAAGTAAACCTTTTGTTCTACTTTGTATTTTCAAAATCGATTTTGAATAACCTCAACTTTTGGTTCCTTTTTTAAAACAAATCCACCACCCGTTCAATACTAACGACCCATCCAAAATATGTTGCCCTTTGAAAAAAGTCACTTGTTCCAGACTAAAAATTTCAGCAAACACATTGCACATTCAGTTCGCAAGAATTTTGCCACAACCTTATAAATCGCTACAACTAGGCTAATTGGACGAAATTTTTTTTTTACCAACACCAGACTTTGCACCTTAGAAATCAAAGTATGACGAATTGCAACAAGCTACCAAAAAAATTGTTGAATAGCCTTAAAAACTCCAACTTCATAACCTCACAATATTTGTTAGTAAAAGGAAACGAGAAACCATTCAAAACTGGTAATTTATTTTAACCACATTCCCAAACTATCATTTTCACTTCTAACATGTTGGACACTATTATAGTCTAGATTGTAACATCCTCAAAGTTTTTATTCAAATTTGACAATTTAGTAAAGTTGAAGGATCAAAAATAATCTCAAAATAAGTAATGGGAGAAAAAAACCAGATAAGAAAATAAAAGTATTTCATAAGGAAATCATCTCACATTAAGGAAATGGGAAAAAAAGAATCCATCCTACATGGAAAGATGGAAAAAAGTGAAACTTTCCACATAAGTATAAAGAGAAAAGAGAATTTCCTCTCACATAGGAAGTAAGAAAATTTTGAAAGCTCTTTATAAAGAGGTGGGTTTTCATAGTTATATTCTATATACCAAACATGCACCAGTGGTCCTAGCATATGGTGCGAAACACCCGACACACACAGGCACTATAACAACTCGGATTTTAATTTATTATTTTACTAGCTGTGACCCGACTCGTTTCTATGTTCAGGAAATTTTTACAATAAAATATCGGGTTTATCAAAATATTATTATATTATTATTATTATTATTATTATTATTATTTGTTTAATTATTTATTTAATATATTAAAACAACTTTCAAACATATTCAATTTCAACCCTAAACTTTAACACTTTAGTGTTTCCATCTCTAATCTCCAAGAACTAATTTGCAAATTCTTGTTATTATTATCCATTAACCCAATAACCCTTTAACCCAAACCCATTTAACCGTGTATCCATACCCGTTTAGTTTGCTTGTTGCTTAATCCTCATCTCCAACATGGAAATTGATTTGTGCATTATGATCTCCTTACCTTATTCGGCCTCACCGACGATAGTAATTAGGACATTAGGATCTTGTTGATACGTACTACCCATTATAACAAACCCTCCATAACCCATATTAGTATTATACATGATTTGTGCATCATAATTAAATTCCTCGCTTCTGCACAACCTTACAGTGATCGTCAAGAAAACTCATATGCTTAATTACGTCATAACAATTGTTTGAGTGGTGTTCTTGATCTAGTTAGGACCGTTGGGTTCCATGCGCCGTTCTTGATCAGATCAAACTAGTTTAAGGTAATTACTTATATAATTCTACCCGTCGTGATCTACTGTACATTAACCCTTAGGTTAATTGAACCAACACTACAAAAAAGATAGCTATCTAAGACTGAAAAATTAGTCTTTAATACTCTGCAATCAGTACCTAATGATCATAGGGGACTGATTTGTCAGTCCCCGACCAGTAACGGATATCTAGTCCTAAATAGTGGTTTTGGTAACTAAAAGTCAGTTCCCATTATATGACACCAATAAAGACTAATGGTTAGTCTCTCATACATAAAATTCAGTCCTTGATTTGTCCTTGGGTACCAAGACATTTTAGTCCCTAAAACATTTCTTTGGTGACTGTAAATTAGTCTCGGCATCCGTGATATTTCAGTCTCTATTTATAACTCCAGGGACTGAAAATTGTCCCTAATACGTTTCGTCAAGTTCATAATTATATATAATATCAGTCCCCAATAAGAAGTTTTAAAGACTAACAATTAGTCCCCAATACAGCTCGATTAAGCCGTTAATTTGCTTTTCTTAGAGACTGAAAATTAACATTTATTTTCAGTCTCTAAATATTCATTTTGTGACTAAAAATTCGTCTTCTAAAATAGCTATTACATCTTTTTTCAATGACTATCTTTTCACTCTAAACAGTTTCATTGTTTTTTCTTTTATTAATGGCTGAAAATTAGCTTCCAATAACATACATAACAAAAATTTTATACAAATTAACCAAATCTTTCAAACTTCTATTCTTAAAATGTACAAAAACTTACAAAAATATATAAATTCTACATATATATGGAATTTAGATTATATAAATAGTGTTGAAGAGACGAATTCGACTATTACATAAAATATAATACTTCTAAGCCATTGTCTTCAAATTTATTGTTGTAGGCAATCAGGTTATTATCTTTGTCTCCCTCATTTTTCTCATCTTTATTGTTGTAAGCTAAAGACAAACTAAATCCAACACGGTCAAAAGCTATATGCAAACTAAACAAAGTGACCAAACACTCACTAATTTAGTTTTCTAAACATTGGAGCACTCACTGCAGCAACAGACTTCTTGTCAAACATTGTAACAAAAAGAATTACCTATACGAATAAAAGAAGAGACGAGCAAGTCGCTTCTGCTTGTTCTGGTCAATTAGTGCTCCAAGCCACCTAAATAACCGTATTGTAGAATAATCATTGGTCAAAGTTGACTATGACCAGTTAGAAACCCATAGTCAATGTATAATTAAATTTACTCTCTATATAATGAAATAAATTCCAAGTAAAAGATTTCATAGGAAGTTAATTGAACAAACACCAAGATCCAAAACCTCAAAAGTCTTCCGAGCAAGCCTCTCCATGCCATCTAGGTCCCGTTTCATAATTTCTTCAGAACTTTTTTTAACTTATAAATTCCAAACACAACAAAACAAGGGAAAACATTAAATAAATAATAAAAGCTGCAACTTAAAGAAACCATAAACTACTAGTAGTTTAAATTCTTAACATGTGGGCACTAATCAAGAAACAGGTGATGAACTTTAGCATAATCACTAAAAATCTCTTGAATATCCAAGCCAGTTTTGAAATGAAAATCAGTTGTACCAGTTTAAACATATACCATAGACACGTATATGCAAGTCTATATTCTATAATCAAATACGTTTAAGCTCTGCATCTACTCTATAATCCAACAAAAATTACAATACCGATTATTGGAAATCTTGTATGTAAACATACAAATTTTCCAAACGCTCCACCAAGATCTTGTATATAAACAACAAAAACCCCAAATAACCCAATTTTAATTAGGGTAAAACAGCAAAACAACCTGAATAAGAAAATTAAAATTTTGTAAAACTTTTAATTTGTACTAATATAATGTTTTTACAACTAATTAAAGGTGACGCATTCATGTGGGCATGAGGGGCATCCGTGTAACTCCAGCCGCCCAACGTTTCATCCATGGCTGCCAATCAAAGGTTAATTTTCTTGCTTTATAAACTTTTAGTCCATAATTTGCTTAGAAATTAGTGTATTAAAAAGGTTAGAAATACCACCGCAGCCAATTCAGTTGATGATTTCTTGATTCCAAGCCAGAGCCAAGTGATGTATTGAGAGAGAGAGCGTTGAGATTTCACCGTTGATTATCTTAGCGACCAAACACCATTGCTATGTAGCCTCAGTAGTGGCTATAAAGAAGCAAACAATTACGAGTGGGGAACCAATTTAGGGTTAAGGAAGTGAGCGGAAAATCGGAATTAGTTTGAGAGTAAATTTTAGGAACGCGGGGGAATATTTGACTTTTAAAGACTTTTAAAATTTAGAGAGAACTTGAGACATTAGAAAACAAATTTGTAAATTATTTGTTACGCATCACAAGGACCGTAATATGATACATTGTCAATCTTGGACAATACGTCAATGTGTGTTAACAATAACACCTCATTGTTAACTATATTTGGTATACCTTTACTGTAAAGGGCTGTAAACGAGGCGAGACGAGTCGATCCGAGCCAAATGCTCGTTTTCTTTATCGAGCTGAAAAATCGAGCTCGAGCTCGGTTTGTTTAAAGCTCGAACCTTCCGTTTACCAAAGGCATTTTGTTTTTGAAAACTTTTGAGACTGAATATTTGTCACTAATCCGATCCATTTTGGAAATATTAAGACAAATTTCAACCTTTGATGTGTTCCTTCGCTATAAAAGATTGAAGATGAATTAGAAACATAGTCGTATTAAAACTAATCCTTAGTTATTCATTATTAATAGAAATAATAATTTACATTATTCCCCATACAAAAGGCATTCGAGACAAACTAATTAGTACTCAATACGCCCCCACTCCTTTAGGAATTTTTTGGATTGGTTTTTGTTTCCTAAATATTTCCTTAAAGTGGTAGAATATGCCTCAGTTACTAGAGACGGAATGCCAGTCCCTACTGATTTTATTAATAAAACTCTTTAGAGACTAAGTATATGTCCCGGATATCTCATGAATAGGAGCCCTACATATATATTTAAACTGATTTTCAGCATCCAATACTCTACTAAAAATGGTTGATTTGTATCAAATAGTTAGAACTGAAAATCAGTCATCGATGTTTTCATATATAAAAGGTGGTCAAGACTGAAGATCAGTCCCTAATTCGATTTATTTTGGGAATACTAAGAAATGTTTTTAGTCTCTGATACATTCCTTAAACATTAAAGACTGAAGTTCAGTCACCATACATTTGTGTCACTATGCATTATGCATTAGGGAATGATTTTCAGTTACCAATAAGTTTCTTTCTAATACCATATATATCCTAGTCATATTTGTGACTAACTTTCAGTCTCAGATAAGTTGTCACACTATTAGCGACTGATTAGCAGTCCCTAATATCAATCATTTAAAATCAGTCACAAATATTATTAGTAACTGATAAATCAATCACATATACTATGTATTCGAGACTGATATATCAGTCCCTGATAGTTTAGTCTCTAATGGTCACTTTTTTGTAGTGCAAAAACAATCAGATTAATCGATTTGATATTCTAGGGTTTATGTTCTTAATGGGTTGGTTGGTCTGCAGTTTATAAATAATCTGTTCAAGCTTTTAATCAAATAACTTTTAGCACAGTTTGCTAGGAGGGTGCGTCTTAAGGTTTGCAATGGTTGGGGGCGTGGGTTTGAGCCACCTCCAGCCCGTTTTGATGGTTTTATTTTTTTTTAAACAGCTTTATTATTATATATATATATATATATATATTTCTTAAAGTATATTATAAACATAATAATTAATTAGTTAATCGGTATTTTTACAAAACGACACATTAACTAGTCTTTTTCCGAACTTTGGTTAAAAACCATATATAAATGTAAATATTGTTGGGTCCATATTTGGTGGTTTGTACTTAGTTATATATTTATTGGATTTCGTATTGGGATATGAATGTAAACCGAGAACCTTATGGATCTCGGTGGGCTTTGGGCTATGTTTGGGCTTGTGTATTGAGTACCCTATATATAGAATGCATTGTATAGGGTTCTAGGTGGCTAGTTCAGTGATTATTGAGCAGTTGTTGAGAGCCACCATAATCTCTAGAGAGCATTATATTGTGTGGCTAAGTGGTTTATGTATCTGACGATTTATCAATATAATCGTATGCATTGAAACCATATTACATCGTGTTCATCTTGTTCTTCATTTATATTGTTCTTGAATCATCACTGTGTTAGGATTCCGCACTAACATCGTGTTCGGGTTGATATCATATTGTAGTGATCCAGATTAGGGACTTACAATTGGTATCAGAGCCTTTTGAACCATTCAAGGCTCGGTTTGATATCAACGGATTCAAGATCTAAGTGTGTTTGGTGGGTCTTTGCGTTTTTCCGGCGAGTGTGTGATCGGAGAAGAAGATCAGAGGATATTTTGACTAAAGATTGTTTTATCTTTGGAAACAGTTTGAATCCCACTAAAATAGGGATTTAATTGTTACCAAAATCAACTGGTCAAAAGAATTTTCTAGTGTTCCCGGCTTTCTTTCACAGTTTTCGGCCAAGTCAACTCGTTTTCTACTTAAGACTAGTGTTTTTGGCCAATATTAAAGGTTTTCGGCCAAAATTTCAAGTATTCTCGGTCAAAGCTCTCTGTTCTCGGTCAAAGCTCTCTATTCTCGGTCAAAATTGTGGGTTCTCGGTTAACTGAGTTTTCGACCAGAAGTGTTCTCGGTCAATCTTTGGGTTTTCGGTCAAGTGCTTGAGTTCTCGGTCTAGTTTTCGGCCAGAAGTGCAAGTATTTTGGCGGGAAAATTTTTCTTGAACGATTTTTTTCCAGAATACTCCTTATTAGTAAAAATCCATCCTTGAAAATTTTGGCGAAAACATTTTTTTCGGGTGATTTTCCGTGAATTTTTGGCGGGAAATTCGAAAAAATTTGTCTTGAACGAAATTTTTTCTAGACACTTCTCTTGACTGAGAAATTTTTCTTGAAAATTTTGGCAATCATATTTTTCTCGAAAAATTTTGGCGGGAAAATCAGATTAATTAATTTAATTACTCAACGGATTCTCCTTAACCCGTCTCAATGTTTGGAAGTACTTTTAATCAGTTTGCTCCCTCACAAGTAGTATATCAAAATTCATCTGAGCTAAGGTTTCAACCATGTTCTTTAAATTGTGGTGAAAAAAATAGAAATGTTTAAGCTTCATAACTATAGCCTAATTAGAGACATGAAGAGAATAAAATCAGAAAATTTCAAACTTAAGAAAAATGAAAAAGGTTTTCTAGATAAAACAGAAGCTCAGAAGAAGGACATTTCTAAGTTTAAGTCTGATTTTAGTGTAAAGTCTTGTCATCATCTATATACCAAACAGGAAATCGTTGAATTGACTGCTAAACTGAAAGCCTCCAAGTTAGAAATTTTAAATCTAACTAGTAAATTTGAAAGGGCTGAACTAGATTTTAAAAAATTCGATAGCTCCAGTAAAGTTGTCAATTCAATGATTGAAAATCAATTATGGTGGAAAGAGAATGAGGGTTAGGGTATAGGATATAGTCAGGAACCCCCACCATATAATGGACAACTATACTAGTCTTCCTTTTACCACAGAGCAGGAAAAAAAGATCAATGACATGAAGTATGGTAAACAGGTTCAATCTGAAACTGTTGGATCAAGATCCCTAGAGGAAATCAAGCCTATTTTTAAATGTGTGAACAATTTTGATGCTTCTACTTCATGTGCATATATAGTAAATGATGTTGCTTCTGTTAGTAAAGGGGTTCAGGCCAGTGAAAATGAATCTTTCTCTAACGTGTCATTAAACTCAGATGACATCACAACTCAAAATTGTACTAATAATAATACATAGGGTTGTGGCAACAAAGGGAAGGCACATAAGAAATCAGCACAACAAGGAGAGTCTCATCCTCGTAGATCCTCCGGATGTCCATGTGTTGATAAATCATTGGGTGCTTTTTATATCAAAAGGCAAACATGTTATCACTATGGCACGCCAGGACGTATAGCCAGAAACTGTGTTCATCGTCTATATGTTCCCTATTACAAGCAAAATCAGAAGGCTGTGCCAAGGGGCAAGAAGAATGGAATAACCTTTCCTAAGAAGAAATTCCAACATGAAGCAAGTGCTTCCGCTGACATTAGAAGAAGGATGAAGGCGTGTTTCGTCTGCGGGAATGGCGGGCATTTGGCAAAGGAGTGTCACTACCATACTGTTAATAGACAAGCTTCTCAAGTGAAAGGTAACAGGTTTCAAAATGCTTATTTTAGAAAACCACGAGTATCTGTACAACGGGTCAGAGATACTCAAGGATTCAAAGTTAATATGACAGGTTTGCATTCAAATGATTTAGAAAATGTTAAAAGAAAAATAAATTTTCAAAAGTCAAAGAGTCTTGAGAGTTCTAAGAATTCGAATTACCCCACTCCAAAGTCTGTTCTATCAAATTTCACTAAACCAAGACAGACTTGGAAACTTAAAAATCAGCAAACAGAATCTGTATTAATAAATGATTCTGTTAAAGATGGGAAAGATATGAGTTGGCAAGAGGTCACATATGTTGATGCTCAAGAGACCCCAAGACATTTATGACTTGGGTTCCTATGTCCAACTGATCCCGCTAAGCGTGTAGGAACAACCACAAATTCATTGTTTATTAAATGGGTTGTTCCAGGCACATGACATGGCAAATATCCATTGTTTTTAAAACGTTAAACCATGAAATGGATTATTTGTTGCCTAGACGGGATGATTTTAGGGTGATAGAACGTTTTTAATCTGCTCTTTAAGTGTGTAGGAACAAATCAGGGAATACATTGCATATTAAAAGGTTTGTTCCAGACATTCAACTCACAAGGATGCAGAATCTCAAAACAAGCTTAATCCTAGGGAGAGATTCTCACAAATGGGAAAATGATGTCTTGAAGATAAAAGGTCACCGTATCACTTTGGTATGAAAGATTGATCAATCAAAAAGATTTTAAAATTTTAAATTTTTTTTAAATACAAAAATATGTTCACACATAGTTTTTCAAGTATAGTTTTTTATTTTGTTTTATTTAAAAATGAGAAAATGACTTGAACGTACATGAGAAATGATAGTACATCAGTTGGCTGACTATCACACCTTTTTTATTAAATACTTCGTTTCGACGATTGAGTCTTTTTGAGGTTAAATTTGTACTTAAAAGTTTTTGCACAAATTTAGGAGGATAAATTAAAAAAAAAAAATCAAAAAGAGTGTGTGTGTGTTTAAAAAAGTTAAAAATAATAAAAAAAATAAAAAAATTTAATTTATAAAAGTTTTGTCTATGTCTTTCAAACTTCACTCTCGCTTAAAATTATGTCGGTTGCTCAAGTTTGAAGAACATATACGTGTATATGTTTGGTCCGGTGATCTACTTGTAAATTCACAGGATAGCCATTTATCTAAAGGCTGAAAGCATATGGGGCGTTTGTGATGTGTTTTTGTGTTTTGAATTCTTTCACTTAAAATTATGTCGGTAATTCCAAGTTTGAGTGACATGTATTCTCATATGTGTTTTGGTCCTGTTAATCACTAGTGGTCATACTGGATAGCCATTTACCTGAAAACTGAAGAGTGACCGGGGTGACTGAGTTCTTAACATCTGTGTCTTCTGTAATTTTATGGGAGGTGATATCATTATTCAGTTAGAAGCTTCAAAATATTTTCAAATGAAAATTGATCCAACCTTTGGAAGGTGATAGATAAATTGTTTCTGCGTGCATAACGGGTGAAGTTATTAAGCTTAAAAGGCTCTAGAACAGTCATTGATTTGTATGGTAGCTTTCCATGATGCGTAAAAGTTAAAGTGATATAAACTAAATATGCTAAACTTACTGTGGAGAGTCATTTTGAAGAAATGTGCACGTCTCCATATACATCTCTCCGAATGATAGGCAGAAAATCAATTACCCAGTCATACACGAGCCCGTTAGTGTTTTGATCTCCAAAAATATTATGTTTCTAAGTTTTTGCTCAAGTTATAAAAAAAAAAGGAAGAAAAAGATATAATAAAAAAGTAAAGAAAAATAAAAAAATTATTGTGTAGCAAAAATAAAAATTTTCGTATTTCAAAAGCTTAAAGGGTCAAACTAGAACTACAGAGATGGGGGCACAAATATAAGTCCTGTCATGTCTCGAATGAAAAGCCTGTAAGTCCGGATGGCTTGTAAGTCCAACGTTCAACCTTAAAGCTTAAAAATTCTATTTGTTTATCTATAAAAATCTTTTGATCAAGCACTAGGGGGTTGGAGTCAAATTGGGGTGATCTGGGGAAAGCCAAATACGCTTTGAGAAGAGATAGGAGGCATCACGGGTCCATGAGTGATGTCCATCTAAGCTTTATGCCGAACTGAACCTAATTCATATCACTCATGCAATGAAAATCATGCTAATTTCGTTATACCTACTATCAACCTGTTTCTTTATCTCATAATAACGCTGAACATGAATCTTTGTGAAAGCACCTTAAACAATATGATTCCATGTTCGGATCTTTTCATAAAGGCGACAGTTTTATCAAAAACTAAAATTTGATCCCAAATTTTTGCTAAATTACAAGAAGACCGGGTGATTAAATTTGTCTTATTTGTTGTTTTTGGTTTATTTTATTTCATTTATTTTATTTTTACTTCTTGATTACTCTTCTCGAAACAAACGTGTTAAGAAATCCTTTTACATTTGTCTTCTGCTAATGAAATATGATTTCAGTTATTGTGTTACAGTTGGTTTAGCTGGTATGATCTCATTTCAAGTCTTTTCAAGAAAATCATAAAAATTAAAAAAAAATAAAAAAAATGTGTTTATCTTATTTTGTTTATTTAATTATTTCCAAAATATTTTGGTTGATCTTTCTATCAAAGTTGATTGTTCTTTCAAGACTGATCTCTTGCAACGGAAGCATATGAAGTATCTGAGATTCAAACTGGATGATGCTATCAAAAAGGGGGAGATGGTAGAGTATTGGATGCAGATGCTGATTTGTTGATCATGTTCAAGTAAAGAGTCTGAAGGTTTTGAAAGCATCAGTCTAAGGGGGAGATTGTTGGGCCATAATTTGGTTAGACTGACCCATATCAAAAGGTCATGACATGATCAAGACTAAAGTGACATAAACAAAGACGAGTTGAAGAATTGAATTGGTGTAATAACGAAATCCCTGTGGATTTCGGTTAGTCTAGTCTGAAGTGAAATAAACAAAAACGAAGCTACAAACCAAGGGGAGATTGTTGGGTCCATATTTGGTAGTCTGTACTTAGTTATATGTTTATTGGGTTTCGTATTGGGCTATGAATGTAAACCGAGAACCTTATGGATCTATGTTGGCTTTGGGCTATGTTTGGGCTTGTGTATTGAGTACCCTATATATAGAATGCATTGTATAGGGTTCTAGGTGGCTAGTTCGGTGATTATTGAGCAGTTGTTGAGAGCCACCATAATCTCTAGAGAGCATTATATTGTGTGGCTAAGTGGTTTATGTATCTGACGATTTATCAATATAATCGTATGCATTGAAACCATATTACATCGTGTTCATCTTGTTCTTCATTTATATTGTTCTTAAATCATCACTGTGTTAGGATTCCGCACTAACATCGTGTTCGAGTTGATATCATATTGTAGTGATCCAGATTCGGGACTTACAAATATTTATATATATATATATATGAATGTATAATAGTTATTATAATTGTTAATGGTTTAAATAATAAGGATTTTAAAAAGGTTTTGGCTTTGTTTAATTAATTAATTAATATTATTAATATGGATGATAAATAAAATTTATTTTACTAAACCGACATCGTTTAATTGTCGTTATGGGTCTTTTCATAAAACTATATGTATATGTATATGTATATGTATATGTATATGTATATGTATATGTATATGTATATGTATATGTATATGTATATGTATATGTATATGTATATGTATATGTATATGTATATTAAAATAAATAAAGATTTTAACAAATATAAATGCATATAAATATATTAAATGTATATTTAATTTATAAGAAATATTTAAAAAAATCTCTTTATTTAAACTCTAAAATCTTTATAATTATTTATTTAAGTATTTTTGTATACTTTATATAATTAAAATCATATTATATGTGTTAAAACTTTGATTAAAAAAAGGTGATATTTCAAAATAGTAAAAGTAACAATAAATCTATGTAATATTTAATTTTCGCAAAGAACACACCCGATCGTCATCAAAATTCTCGAAGCTCTATTTAGTTTAGTTCCGTTATTCAAATTATATTTATTTCCGTAACTATTCTTTATTAGGATATCTCTTTATCTATTTACCTATTATATAGTATTCAACTGCAACTATTAATCCTTGTGTGGATATTAGTTTATGCCTAACTTGCTATTTGCTTACTTGCTTTATTTTACCTCGTTCGGAGAGGTCCCTCATAATAGTATGATCATACGACCGTCGTAGTGGCTGGCGTCCGATCGCATGACAATGGTTTCACCGACAAGTCATTTTTTGTAACCAATACCCGATTCGCATTGCAACGGTTTAGCCTTTTCTTTATTATCTGATTGAATTGTATACATGCTATGGCTTAATTGTTTATCTCACATGATCAGTTTGCGTTTTCTTTTATATATTATATTGTATTCAAATTAACTAGTGTTTTACTCACTCAATCTTGTGTTGACAAAATTATTTCAATTCTATACGCATATGCAGGTTATTGTATGAACTAGTTGCAAGATTTGGTGCAGACTTAGTTAGAAGAATTTTAATCAAGATCATTTGAGATATAAGTTTGTTTTGTTGTATGTTATGGATTATGTACTTTGTACTTGAATTAACTGAATTAAGTAGATATTGTCACTTTTAAATATTGCATGATAGTACCTTGAGAGCTGTGAACAATCAGCTCACACTCCGGTATTTCCGCCTTAGGTTGGGGTGTGACAAGCACGGGCTCGGGCAATGGGCGCAATGTGGCGCTTTGATGGTGCATTTTAGTATGAAAGGAGTACCAAGCCCTAAAGTTCTAAAGTTCTGACGGTATAGACTTTAGTACGCGATATAAAGTAGAAGTGTTGCTCATACAAACTTAAGCATATAAACTCCGAATACCCGTGTAAGATAGGGATCTGCCTAAGTTATTATTTTATTATATTATGGCTTAGACCCTAGTCAGGGGTATAGCTTAGACCTTGATAAGATTTATAAATTCAAAGGTTATAGATAAAATAATGTTTCTTTATAATTAAGAAACATAGAATTCTATATACATGAGGATACAGTTAAAATATTGTTTCTTCAATATTAAGAATCATAAGTTGCTACATACAAAGGGTATAGTTAAAATGTTTCTTCACAGTTAAGAACGTAAAAGTTTTATATGAAAGGAGTATAGTCAAAATAGTGTTTCTTCATGACTAATCACCGTAAGATTTTACATACAAGGATTGTAATCAGAGGGTCAAGTTATTCTACAAAGGGTAATAAAAGTGAGAAGTGTGAGAAGCCATAAATAATTGACATGTGTCAAGTGGGGACCAAAGAAAAAATGGTATAATGGTAATTGTACATATTTTCTCTCCCCACATGCAAGGCACATGTTAATACCCCTATCATTTTAGAACGTTTATAACTTTTTCGTATGATATTTTTTTTTAAAAAAAAATCATCATTATACAAGCGTTTTATTATCTTTAATATGAGTATGATTTTTGTTATATAAAATTTAAAACAAAAATCACGTCATTATGTCTTTTCGTACACCATTGTGTCTTTTCGCTTATCATTGTGTCTTTTCGCACACCATTGTGTCTTTTCGCATATCATTGTGTCTTTTTTCGTCATTGTGTCTTTTCGCACACCATTGCGTCTTTTCGCTTATCATTGTGTATTTTTTTGTCATTGTGTCTTTTCGCTTATCATTGTGTTTTTTTTCGTCATTGTGTCTTTTCGCACACCATTGTGTCTTTTCGCTTATCATTGTGTCTTTTCGCACACCATTGTGTCTTTTCGCTTATCATTGTGTCTTTTTTCGTCATTGTGTCTTTTCACACACATTATGTCTTTTCGCACACCATTGTGTCTTTTCGCTTATCATTGTGTCTTTTTTCGTCATTGTGTCGTTTCGCACACCATTATGTCTTTTCGCTTATCATTGTGTTTTTTTTCGTCATTGTGTCTTTTCGCACACCATTGTGTCTTTTTTCGTCATTGTGTTTTTTCACACACCATTGTGTCTTTTTGCACATCATTGTGTCTTTTCGCTTATCATTGTGTCTTTTTTCGTCATTGTGTCTTTTCGCACACCATTGTGTCTTTTCACTTATCATTGTGTTTTTTTTCGTCATTGTGTCTTTTTTCACCATTGTGTCTTTTCGCAAACCATTATGTCTTTTTTCGCACACCATTGTGTCTTTTCGCACACCATTGTGAATACGTATAACACAATGGCCTAAAACGTAAGACACAGTGTTGAATATATAACACAATGACTTGAAACGTAAAACACAATAAAAACAACATATTACACAAAAACACAATGAACAACAAAAAAAAACACAATTAAAAAACCCATTAAATTATTTTTTATTTTTATATAACAATAAGATACTCATATTAAAGATAAAAAAACCCTTATTATTATGGTGATTTTTTTTTAAAAAATAATGTCATATGAAAAGGTTATGGACATTTTAAAATGATGAGATAATTGGCATGTGTCTTGCATGTGGAGAGAGAAAGTCAACAAAGATGGGTTATTACCTTCATGCCCTTTCCATCAATTTTTATTTATTAATAAATCTCAGTCATTTAAATCTAAGATCAATGGACTGGATTACCTCTCACCCTTCTCATTTTTGTTGTCATTTGTACTTTAACTTTGTCGTATAATTAGATTTACGTTTCTTCTTGAAGAAGAAACTTATTATAGATGTTTCTTTATAAAGAAGAAACTCAGTACATAATTAGTTGTCACACCCCAGACCACGGCCTAGGCGTGCGACACTTATGTTGGTACCACATTTGTAAATAAATCAGAGTTACGTATTAAAAGCGGAAGTCTTTAAAACATGTGGATTTAAAATGTAATATATACATTAACAAAAGACGGGATTATAAAATACCTGTTTTAAGTTTATCAAAATGATTACTTGTTTAATTACAAAACCACCATTTCATATTTAAGTTTAACAAAAAGATCCGAGCCATCGAATATATTGAGCACTTCGTCGTCCCAAGCCCTATTCTTGATTACCTGCAAAATGTTTAGAAAATACGTCAGTGACACATGCTGGTGAATATGCTGACGCTAAAATATTTTCTTTTACTTGATTACCCCTCGAACATAGTTATGTTAGGCCCATCGTGGGTTAGGAATAATTAAGCTTAAAACAATACAATTATAAACTCAAGTCTCTACACTAAATACCCCAGCAAACACAGTAGCGTTCGACTTAGTTCAGTACCATTCGTATACACATGGTCATGCTCCCCCGCAGGAAAGCGTCATATGACCAAGTGTGGTGCGGTGTGCCCACCGCGTATACCACATATGTAAGGATCCAGACAAACGTACATGACAGCCTGAGGACTAGCGCTTTTACTTTTGTTTATAATGTTTTAGAGAACGTAGTCCCATGTAAACCATTTAATTCATTTAACTGGTTTTAAATAAGTTTGTAAAGTTTGGGGCTTATTCACCTTTTTCGATTTGGATCAGCTTCAATACACTGTCTAAGGGTCTTTCCCTTGCTATCTCGCACCTATAATACGAGTATAACTTTTTGTTAGTCGGATATACAATCCGGCTTAAGACCTTCTTTTTATAAATTTTACCTCGATTATATTTTCTTTTACTTTAAAACCTTTAATTAAAAAGTATTCTTTATTTCTTATAAATTAAAAGTCTTTCTTTTAACTTATTTTCTTTTCTTTTCTTTTATAAGATAACCTTTAGTTAAATCTTATTTTCTTTAAAACCCTACGTTTCTTTTTCTCTAAGAAACGTAATTTTTTCTTTTCTTTATTATTTAAGAATATTTATAAATACTTAAATAATAATCTATAACAAAGAATCGTATAATATAATCATATTGATATATATACATATATATATATTCATATTTCTTTTATATTTTCTTTTATTTATCGAGGTATCGAGTATAACCTCGACTTAGGTTTAAAGCATTTTCAATATTTTATAATTATTTTATTCGGTCATCATGCCTACCTTGGTCGGCTTATAGAAAAACCCTACACACTTGAGCAGCACCTCAACGCCACTTTGACTTCTTTATCTTCTTGATCAACCATTTCTTCTCGACACCTTTTCTTCGCACGCAAATCGGGGCACCAACACTTCTTCCCACGTCGGGATGGCAACACTTCTTGGTTGGAACATCGTCGGTATGTGGCACGAATATCGAGGAAACATTCACGGGAATCGAGGATTTGGGCACGTTTTTCGAGGTGATCGAGGGTACACTTTACGAGGCTTTAGAGAGATGTTACAGAGAGATATGTATGTGAAATTTGGGTGTGAGAATGAACAAACCCGGAGCTTGCTATTTATAGGCAATCCAGTGGGCCCATCACGATACGCGATGGCCCTTTGGCTAACCCGTCGCGTATCGCGACGTAGGCCGTCCTCGTCACAAGTAACTCTGCCACGTGGTGCCACGTGGTGAACGCGGTGCCACGTGGTGACATGTGGCGAGACCATGTGCCATCGGCTAGCACGTGGCAACACGTGTCTTGTCCTGTCAGATCACGTCATCGCGATACGCGATGACGTTGGTTCTTTGGCGATCGCGTATCGCCATTAACCTCTCTTCTTGAGTTTTTTACCAAGCCCTTTGCGTATCGCTATGGGAAAGAAAATTAGAATTTTCAGTTTAAGCCCTTGAGTTTAGAAATTGACATTTTGGTCCTTTAACTTCTAAACTTGACTCTTTTTAACCCGAATCTTTCACGATGTTTTATCCTCCCCACCTTGAAATAAATCTCGTCCTCGAGATTGCCTTATTAGAACAAGTAGGGTATTTCTTTTTCATTTCGGATTCGAGTTCCCAAGTGCATTCTGGGCCTCTTCGTGAGTCTTTTTAATTTCTTTATCTTTGTATCTTTAATTTGAATTGGTTTTTCAACAAATTTTAAGTTCTCGTTACTTTCAACGTCTTTTAGTGGCATAGACAAAGATTCGTCAGCTAGACATTTACGCAGATTAGAGACGTGGAATACATCGTGTATCCCTTGCATTTCTTCAGGTAGTCATAGGCGATATGCAACAGTCCCGATTCACTTGAGGATTTCAAATTGTCCTACAAATCGAGGGCTAAGTTTAACTTTCTTACCGAAGCGAACGACGGCTTTCCATGGCGAGACTTTTAATAACATTTTGTCACCGACGCTGAATTCTAACGGATTACGACGAACATCGGCGTAACTCTTTTGGCGATCACGTGCCGTCTTAAGTCGTTCTCGGATTTGTAAGATTTTGTCGGTTGCTTCTTGGACTATCTCGGGTCCAGATAATTGATTATCACCAGTTTCAGACCAGCACACGGGCGTTCTACATTTACGACCATATAACGCCTCGAATGGTGCGGCATGTGTACTCGTGTGATAGTTATTGTTATACGAAAATTCCATTAAGGGTAAGTGGTCATCCCAACTTCCACCTAAGTCAATTACACAAGCGTGGAGCATATCTTCCAACATTTGAATTGTCCTTTCGATTTGCCCATCAGTTTGTGGATGATAGGCGGTGCTAAGGTTTAACTTTGTACCTAACGCTTGTTGGAAGCTTTTCTAAAAGTGAGACGTAAAGCGACTGTCTAGATCAGAAATAATAGACAGCAGTACTCCATGCAAAGCAACGATGTTGTTCATATAGATACGCGCTAATCTATCCATTGAGTATGACTCATTGATGGGTATGAAATGAGCGGATTTTGTAAGTTTATCCACGATAACCCAAATGGCATTGTGTTGGCGAGTCATTCTCGGGAGTTTAGTGATGAAATCCATAGTTATTAACTCCCATTTCCAAACGGGAAGTTCGGGTTGCTGAAGCAATCCCGATGGCTTTTGGTGTTCAGCCTTGACTTTCAAACAAGTTAAACATTTCGCCACATGCGAAGCGATGTCCTTTTTCATCCCATTCCACCAGTACTTTGGTTTGAGATTTTGGTACATTTTGTCACTACCGGGGTGCATCATGTACTTGGACTTATGAGCTTCATTCATAATCTTCTCAAGCAAGTCTCCAACGATTGGTACCCAAATTCGGTTTCCCATTCTAAGTGTACCATCGTCACCCTTGACTAGCGAGTCAATGGTGCCGTTAGGTTTTTCGTCGGAGATCTTGTTTTCCTTGATCGCTTGGAGTTGAGCAGATTTGATTTGTTCAATGAGATCTATTTGGAGTTCTAGTCTTAACGCTCGGACTCTTCTCGGCTTTTCATGTTCTTTACGAATTAGGGAATCGGCTACAACGTTAGCCCTGCCTTCGTGATAGACGATCTCACAGTCGTAGTCATTCAGAGTTTCCATCCAGCGTCGTTGACGCATGTTGAGTTCTTTTTGCTCGAAAATATGTTTCAAAATCTTGTGATCGGTATACACGATAAATCTTACTCCATAGAGATAGTGCCTCCATATCTTTAATGCAAAGATTATGGCTCCTAACTCTAGATAATGAGTTGTATAGTTCTTTTCGTGCACCTTGAGTTGACGAGAGACGTAAGCGAGCACTTTCTTTCGTTGCATCAGTACGCATCCCAAACCGGAATGAGATGCGTCACTAAAGAAAACAAAGTCCTCAGTACCTTCTAGAAAGGCTGGTATAGGTGCTTGGGTAAGTTTTTGCATAAGTTAATCGAACGCCTCTTGTTGTTTAGTTCCCCGTTCATACTTGATGTTTTTGCGAGTCAAAGAAGGTAGTGGAACGGCTAAACGGGAAAAGTTTTCGATGAACCTACGGTAATAGCCGGCCAAACCTAAGAAACTTCGGATCTTGGTTGACGATTTTAGGATCTTCCACTTAAAGATAGCTTCAATCTTAGCGGGGTCCACTTGAGTACCATTTACGTTAATGATATGCCCAAGAAATTGTACTTCGTGCAACCAGAACTCACATTTCGAGAAGTTGGCATACAACTTGTCGGTTCTAAGTATTTCGAGTAAGGTTCGAAGGTGGCTTTCATGATCAGCCTTATACTTAGAATAAATAAGTATGTCAACGATGAATACGATAACAAATTTATCCAAGTAAGGCTTACAGATTCGATTCATCATATCAATGAACGCGATGAATAAGTATGTCGACGATGAATACGATAACAAATTTATCCAAGTAAGGCTTACAGATTCGATTCATCATATCAATGAACGCGGCTGGCACATTAGTGAGTCCAAATGGCATGACCGTGAACCCATAATGACCATACCTTGTTCGGAATACGGTTTTCGGAATATCCTTGGATTGAACTTTGAGTTGCTGATAACCAGAACGAAGATCGATTTTTCGAGAAATAGCTTGCACCTTGGAGTTGGTCAAAAAATCGTCGAATCGAGGGAGTGGATAACGATTCTAGATGGTAACTTTGTTTAGAGATCGGTAGTCGATACACATGCGCATGGATCCATCCTTCTTTTTGACAAATAAGATTGGCGCTCCCCACGGTTATGAACTCGGTCGAATGAAACCCTTTTCAAGCAGTTCGTCAAGTTGTTTCTTTAATTCCTTCATCTCGGTTGGAGCTAGACGATACGGGGCTTTGGAGATCGGAGCAGTACCGAGAATAAGATCGATCCTAAACTCTACTTCACGATCGGGAGGGATTCCAGGAAGTTCGTCGAGAAACACATCGACAAAGTTGGAGACAATAGATACGTCCTTTATCTCCTTCGGTTTGGATTCTTCGGTGACGTAGGCCATGAATGCTAATGTAACACCCCGGCTAAAGCGGAATACGCCCGAGTGTGACGTACAGATTGCCCAAAACACATGTGACACTATTAAGTGACAATATTATCATTAATTAATTTAAACATCAAGTACACAAGTTTGTAACAAGAAATACAAGGAAAATACAAGTTTGTCCATTTATTAATAAAACCTAAGTTCTAGTGTCTTCTTCGTTTCATCCTCAAATAATTGTACCTGTAACACACACACACACACATATATATATATATATAAAATAAAGTCAACTAAATGAATAGTTGGTGAGTTCACATAAGTTTTGATATACGTACATAAAAAACATACAATTCCATGAACAAGTGTAAATGAGCAAGTAATGTCCTTTCCAACTGGGATTGTGCACCAACGTACTCATATAAGCGCAAGTAAGGTCCTTTCCAGTTGGGATTGTGCACCAACGTACTCGGATAATAAGGCTCTTTTCCACTCATAATAACAAATGTATTGAACGCAAAGGGGACGTACGATCATATTAACTTGAAGTAATCCATGAGCAAGTAATTTGTAGCAAGTAACAAGTAAACACACAAGTCCATGTAGCGAATTGTAGTTCGTAAATAATGAATAAACGAAATAGTTAGAAAGGGTAAAAAGGGGGTGTGAGAAACTCACCTTAAAGTTGAAGACAAACTTGAAATAAAACCGAAAGTGCGTAAATGAAACCGAAGAAATTGAACGTCACGAACTAGAATTAAAAGTACAAAATTAATATTAACTAACGCCTTTTAAAAGTAAATAAATCGGGTTGTAGGGAATTATAAGTGTTTAATGTATATTTTATCAATCTATGGAGTTTTCTTTGATAATATAATATTATTGTTAAGCTTTAACGAATTGTTAGTAAATTATGAATTTAATATTAGTTTAAATTATGAGATTAATATCCAGTTTAAATACTTATAAAGGTTACGGAAATATTGGTGTTAACGATATATTTTATTTTGAAAACGAAAGTGTTAACGAATTATAAAGTTTAACAAACGCAAGTATATTTAAATAAAATAGTTTTACTAGTTTTAAAAAAGTCTTGACGAGTTTGAAAATCTATAGCGATCATGAATTATGGATCTTTAATGAAATTTTATGTAGAAAATAATTTCGTTGGCGTGTTATAAAGTTTAACGTAATAATGATTATTTATAACATTAATCGGGTTTTCTAACCAAACTTATCGGAAACGAAAGTCGGGCTTTTAGGTGAAATATGATAAATATAATTTAAAACTAATTTTTATTTAATATAAAGAGCTTTATTTGATTTATTGTGATTCATAAAAAAATATATATATTTTTTTATAGATTTTGTTTTTGGCTATTATATAAAAGAAATAACTTAAATAGAAATTGAAAAATAAAAACGGGCTGTGTAAGGCCCCGTTACCGGTGCCCTGCTTTGCACGTTGGATTTACTTATAAACACAGTTCATAATATCAGAGTTAATAAAAACATTCGCGGAATATTAAAATATTCAAACCATTATATTACATGACCATCCTTTCTTGTCTTAATGGGCATTCAAATTATTTAAATATAAAATATTGTCTTTTAATTATCATAACATAACACTTCATTGAGATGCCAGTGTCTTCAAATTCATGCCGTGTGCTCTCCCTCAAGCAAGTTGCCTCGTTCTACTCACCTGCGTGCATACTAAAAGTCAGCTACGCTGAGTGAGTTCTAGATAATCATACAACATACAATATGTTCTCATATTTGCACACGTGCCCGAAGGGGTGTACCTTATTCATACTTACTTTTCATACATAACTATCCATCCTATTTAAAAAGCCTTCCGCTCTATAACCTCACAGATATTATAAGGGTCTGGTCCCTAACATCACAGATATTATAAAGGGTTTGGTCCCCAACATCACAGATATTATTAGGGTCTGGTCCCTACCATCACAGATATTATTAGGGTCTGGTCCCTTTGTTTCATCCAACTGTACCGTACCTGTTCTTACATACTTTCCTTGACAATACGTGCAATCTCCGAAGAGCGTTCACGTACCATCAACATAACATACATACATTATACATACATCATATATTCATACATACATCATATCTCACATCATACTCATCAATCATATCTTTAACTACCACCTGATGGTACATGCAATATCCGAAGATCGTTCACACACCGTGAAGCAATCATCATACATAAATCATACAAGGCATAAACTTACCACTTAAGGTAAGTGTATTAACTATCACATCGAGTATGCACACAGCCCCGAAAACATAACAAGGAAGTGGGGCTAGAAACTCACCTCAAGGCGGTTGCGTTCACCGTTTACGGTTATCCCCTTCTTTAGCTGTGCACGACTAATTGTATAATAATTATACGTATCAATAACTATCACTACACATATCGTCTTTCTTGTTTAATTATTACCCTCAACGAACCGGGGTCCGGGGGCAGCGCCCCTGGAATCGGGGTTCTAGGGGCGGCAGCCCCTAACGGGGTCCAAGGGGCAGAGCCCCTGGCTGGGGTTAAGCTGCCAGGTCAGCTTGGAAAAATTTTATTTTCGTTGACTGTCTTAACACATTTTCCATTAGGATTTTCAATCGTTAAATGATTTGCTACTTAAAGTCCAAGGGCTTCTTTGTAATTAAATCATTCTTTTCTATGTCCAGGGACTGTTCTTGTCATTCTGCCAAACTCCTAGTTCGTTACCTATCCTTAATGAACTGACTTGTCATGACGAACTGGTTATTTTAACGAATTGGACCTCATAGCGAACTGAACCTTTATAACGAACTGAACCCTTAACGAATCAGTCCACATAGCAAATTAGTCCAGGTAACGAATTGGACCTTCTAATTCGTTATCTCCTTAACGAATGACTATAACGAATTGGGGGTCAATTCGTTAACTTTTCCTTAACGAATCTGGACGCGAACTAAGGCTAGTTCGCTATGCTTTCTTTAGCGAATCACTTGGCGAATCACCCCTGGTTCGTTAACGAATCAAGGTTAGGGTTTGTCAGATAACGTCAGAAACATTCCCTGGCATCCTTAAAATTCCCAGCCGCCTTTCCATCGCCGTCTTTCCGGCGCCGCCGTGCCGGAAAACCGAGCGGTGGCCTGAAAAACGTGTTTCAGCACCGTTTTTGCCGTTTTTCGTCCCGTTTGATCCAAATCTTAACTAGGGTGATCCCTAAGCTCATCTTAGGTTCAGTTTATACCCGATTCCATCCGGATCTCGTGACTTAAACGGTTTAACGGTGTCGGCTCATCGTTTCGCGATATATCTAACGGCTAAAGCTCATACAAGATCATAGTATCATTACCTCGGGTCGGTGCTCGATTTCCTTCTTGATTTCGGTTTAGAGAAGGGAAGAACTAGAGAGAGATCTTAAGTGTGTGTTTTGGGTGGTGTAAGAGATATGTGTAAATGAGTATTAAGGGTTTATATATTTATGGATCATGGGCTTAAGACCATGGTCTTTCCTTCTTTCTTTTCATAACCCAAGTCCATAACCCATATCCATTCACCCAACACTAGCCCAACTCATATTCTATTCATCTAAACCAATAACGCCCATTATAAAATAAACGAAATTTATTTTATTAATAACCAAAAGTAGGATGTTACAGGCTGACCCGGGTTCGAACCCGGGTCCTTCTGCCCAGACTCACATGCACTAACCATTGGATCAGTTTGCTTGTTTGTAAACATAACAGAAATAAAAATCCATAAATATTAACATTCCACTCATCTTCTTCCCCAATTAACCCTAGGTTTCAATTCGCTAAATCTGTTCTTTGTTTGTTCAATATTTGTTAGGGGTTTTCTTAATTGGCTCAAAACTATAACAACTGATATAACAATTACCTGGTATTGTTACGATTTGATGGAGAACCACAGTTGGCCGGAAAACGGGCTTAGGTGATTGATTTCGAGTTACAGAGGGTATTTGAGGTTAAGAAGATCGTTGATGCAAGTTTATTTGATGCATAGGATCCTATTTATACTATCAATTGAAGTGATTTGTGTTTATTTCGAGTTACTAAGATTTTGGTTATTGTCCGATCGGTTGAGCGATTAAATGGTGTTTAATAGGTTGTTAATGCCGATATAAATTACGTATTATTGATTAGAGTTAATGGAGAAATCGTTTGGTATGAAATAACGTATCGAACGAAGGTTGAAAGTGTTGTTTGGGTTATCTCCGGCGCCGTTTCCAGCCACCGGAGTTCTCGTTGGAAAGACGCGGACGAGAAGAAGGGGACGGGGGTTGGGGTTGTTTATTATATTAATATATTTTAATTGCAAGTTTCACTTTTGGCCCCTGCACTTTTAGGTTGTATTAAGATAGAAATTAGAGTATAATTTACCAAATGAACCTTGGACTTTTTATAGAAGTAAAAGTTTATAACTTGGATTATTTTCGTATTAAACTTTGATAGTCCGGGACTCGATTAAGTAACATGATAAACTTGATATTTCGTTAATAAAATAGACGAAATAGAATATGAGTTCATAATGCCAATAAGACGTCATAATTATTATTAAATTATCGAATGATATTTACGAATACATTAAAACGACAAAACGGGTTGGTTTAACGAATTCAATACAAAAATACATAAACGAATTTGAATCATATATAAAAATTTAAATAGAACAAAACCGAAAATTTTAAATGGGTCGGGTTTTCGGATTTGAAAAGTGACGAATGTTACAGCTAAGCATCCTTGATTCACGCATTTTTAGCCCTAATCATGGAAGGTATGCTAACTTTACCATCATCTTTATCCCCTTCAATTCGAATGGTTCGTTTATCAGGGGCTCGAAGTTCAACAGTTTTGCTATCGCAAATGATACGAGCATGACTGTTGGATAACCAATCCATACCAAGTACAATGTTAAAACCAGCAAGAGTCATTGGTAGCAATTGAATCGGCAGAATATAACCAGCTAACAAGATTTTTCCGTTTTCTAAAGCTTCAGAGATTTTAACGATTTCACCACTAGCGGTCTCGACGCTTAGAGTTTTATTTAGTTTTGTTAAGGGTTCATTTAATAGACTACAAAAGCTATAATCTATAAAACTTAAGTTGGCACCCAAATAGAATAAAACCCGAGCATATGTATCGTTAACTAAGAACGTACTGGTAATGGTTTCCGATATGTTGGCCGCTTTTCGGGCATCGAGCATGAAAACTCTTGCATTATTTTTCTTGGCTTGACCACTTCCACCCGCACCACCAGTCATGGGTTTGTTCTTTGGGGACTCAAAACTTAAGTGTCCCATCTCCTCGCAATTGAAGCAAGTCATCGTCTTCTTCCAACAATCAGTAGCGGCATGGCTGGGTTTGTGACATGAATCACAAACAATTGCAGTTGAAGACGGAGCAAAATGGCATTGACCTTTGTGGTACTTTTTGCACATCTTGCATTGCGTGGAATTAGAATTGAATCCAGTTCGGTGTTGGTTTACGCCTTTACCTTTGAATCGGGCACTTCCTCCAGTCCTCCTTTGGTAATTGGTCGACACGACCTTCTTATCTTCCTCCTTATTGCGGACAAAGCCGCCCATGAGATATCCAGCTAACTCTATCGCGGAGTCGGCAGTTTGTGGGAGGTGTGACCTCACCATGTCGCGGATTTCCAGCGGCAGTCCCCAAATGTATCGTGTGACTTTGCTGGACTCAGGGTTAACCAGCAGGGGAACGAGTCGGCAGTACTCGTGAAATTTGGTGTTGTATTCTCACAAACTTGTTGCTACGACCTTATGATTAAAAAAATTAGGTTGGATTTGGTTTGTTTCATGCATAAGACAAAATTTCGCCATCCTCATCTCCTTAAATTCTTCCCATGACAGATTGTACAACACTTGTCGACCTTTTCTTAATATCAACGTGTTCCACCATTCTAAAGCTTCGCCCTTGAACATCTGGGCAGATTATTGAATCTTTTATTGGTCGGAACACTTGCTTATGATCACGATTGACTCCATCCCCTCGAGCCATCTAACAGTCGTAATGGCGCATTTGTCGCCATAAAACTCCTTCGGTCCAAAATACTTGAAGTCTTTGAACGAGCAACTATTGATCTTCATTTTCTTAAACTTTTGTTTCACATCACCATCAGCATTTCACTCATGAACACACTCTTTAATGTGAGACGGTTTCGGACGAGATTTGACGGGCTTACGAGAGGGTTCAACAGATTGAGAGTGCTTAGATTTCCTAGACTGAGTTCGAGCTTCAGATTCAGCCCTAACTGCTTCTTTTATCATATGTTGAATTTGGTTCATATATGTATCGGGAATTTTTTTTTCTTGTTCTTTCTCGTGTTCTTTTTTTTTCTTTTCTTTTGTCGCCTTTTTTTCGAGAAGCTTCAACATTATTACTTTGTTGCGACATTTTTCTTTTCTTTTTCAACTTTTTCTTTTTAGCTGAAATTTTAAACAATATTCTTTTCTTAAAACGCACGTTTTATTCATCATTAAAACACTTATATATATCAAAATTGATATATATATATATATATATTATTACAATACACATACTTTTATATATATATATATGCCTATCCTTATTACTGGGACGGTTCAACGTCCTTTATCACACACATGATTATAACACACATTACAAACATCCCTATTCGATTCTCTTCAGTATTTGAGGTACTTCTTCACCGTCTTTGTCATTTTGTTACATTTTTCGAAGAAGCTTATCTCCTGTCTTCAGCTTCTTAACTTCATCAATGGCTACCTTCTTCCTCAAGTCATCAGTTTCGTGCAACGCCCTATCAAGATGTTTCTCCTGCGATTGCGGAATCTCGTTCGGATATTCGTAGAGAGGTAGCGGATCGCAGTACCCCATCATGACTATATCATAGTGGTTCTTTAGGTTTGGATACGGCGATGATGTCACGTCAGATGGGTAGTTGAAGAAAGCTCTGGCCGCTTCATTTTGCTCGCAGATCTCATTCGTTTGCTCTTCAATTGACGGGATCGTGACTTGGTATGGTGGGAAACTTGATGATGCTTTGTTCTTGAGTTCTTCGAGGTATTGCACATAGGGATCAACGAAGCCATAACTCAAGTTCTTGTGAAAGAGTGGTTGCACACATCCTTTTCCAGGCGGGCAGTCACAGTCGGACGGTTCTTCCATTGGTGTTGTCACTTCATTGGGGTTTTCCTCCTCAGGGTCCTCTTCTTCCTCTAGATCTTCCTCTTCTTCAGGATCCTCCTCCTCCATCAATTGGGCAGTCTCTTTCACTATTGGGGGCGTTCAAAAACTCTCACATGGCATCATGACCCTCATTATTGGCTTTCGGGAAGGCCCTTCATAGTTTTTGGGGTGACAGTCAACGGAGTCATAAGCAGAGGTTCTGGTGTGCCATCTTCGTTGGTCAGAGTGGCACTGCATCCAATCGGACGAGTTGGACATAGGTTCCTCCTTGATTTGTTTGTTGGAGAGGAAGGCGTACGATGGATGAGGATTTAGCGGTTGATATGTTTGAACTTCGGATGGTTGGTACGTCGGAATCTCAGAAGGGTGATATGTTGGGATCTCGGATGGGTGGTACATCGGTATGCTTGACGGGTGGTAGCTGGAATGTCTTGGAGGATTATTCCTTGGCATTAGTGGACTATCGGGTAGGTTGATCGGACATAGCTCGGTTCCAGGGAAGTATATTGGTTTGGTTCGGTCAATGAATTGATCTTGGTTGAAGAAAGACTCGTAGTAGTCCTCACTCATGATATCTTTTGGTAGAGGTTCGGGAATTCTAGCTCTTCGTGCATCTCGCATGAAACCATCCATGATCTTCTTGAACGACATCTATAGATTGGGTGGTTTAGATTGAGGAGGGATAGAAAAGGTTTACCAGCCTATCTTATCCCTATTTAAATTTAAACAAGTAATAAAATATTTTTCTTATACTTGGATCGAAGCTTAGGTATTATCTTTTAATACCTAATTCGCCAAGATCGATGGCTCTGATACCAACACTTGTCACACCCCAGACCATGGCCTAGGCGTGCGAAACTTATGTTGGTACCACATTTGTAAATAAATCAGAGTTACGTATTAAAAGCGGAAGTCTTTAAAACATGTGGATTTAAAATGTAATATTTACATTAACAAAAGACGGGATTATAAAATACCCGTTATAAGTTTATCAAAATGATTACTTGTTTAATTACAAAACCACCATTTCATATTTAAGTTTAACCAAAAGATCCGAGCCATCGAATATCTTGAACACTTCGTCGTCCCAAGCCCTATTCTTGATTACCTGCAAAATGTTTAGAAAATACGTCAGCAACACATGCTGGTGAATATGCTAACGCTAAAATATTTTCTTTTATTTGATTACCCCTCGAACATAGTTATGTTAGGACCATCGTGGCTTAGGAATAATCAAGCTTAAAACGATACAATTATAAAATCAATTCTCTACACTAAATACCCCAGCAAACACCGCAGCGTTCGACTTAGTTAAGTACCATTCGTATACACATGGTCATGCTCCCCCGCAGGAAAGCGTCATATGACCAGGTGTGGTGCGGTGTGCCCACCGCGTATACCACATATGTAAGGATCCAGACAAACGTACACGACAGCCTGAGGGCTAGCGCTTTTACTTTTGTTTATAATGTTTTAGAGACACGTAGTCCCATGTAAACCATTTAATTCATTTGACTCGTTTTAAACAAGTTTGTAAAATTTGGGGCGTATTCACCTTTTTCGATTTGAATCAGCTTCAATACACTGTCTGAGGGTCTTTCCCTTGTTATCTCGCACCTATAGTACGAGTATAACTTTTTGTTAGTCGGATATACAATCCGGCTTAAGACCTACTTTTTATAATCGTTACCTCGATTATATTTTCTTTTACTTTATAACCTTTAATTAAAAAGTATTCTTTCATTCTTATAAATTAAAAGTCTTTCTTTTAACTTATTTTATTTTCTTTTATTTTATAAGATAACCTTTAGTTAAATCTTATTTTCTTTAAAAACCCTACGTTTCTTCTTCTCTAAGAAACGTATTCTTTTCTTTTCTTTATTATTTAAGAATATTCATAATTACTTAAATAATAATCTATAACAAAGAATCATATAATATAATCATATTGATATATATATATATATATATATATATTCATATTTCTTTCTTTTATTTTTTTATTACATTTTCTTTTATTTATCGAGGTATCGAGTATAACCTCGACTTAGGGTTTTAAGCCTTTTCAAAATTTTATTATTATTTTATTCGGGCATCATACCTACGAGGCTTTAGAGAGAAGTTAGAGAGAGATGTGTATGTGAAACTTGGGTGCGAGAATGAACAAACCCAGAGCTTGCTATTTATAGGCAATCCAGTGGGCCCATCGCGATACGCAATGGCCCTTTGGCTAACCCGTCGCATATTGCGACGTAAGCCGTCCTCTTCACATGTAGCTCTGCCACGTGGTGAACGCGGTGCCATGTGGTGACATGTTGCAAGACCATGTGCCACCGGCTGGCACGTGGTAACACTTGTCTTGGCCTGTCAGACCACGTCATCGCGATACGCGATGACGTTGGTTATTTGGCGATCGCGTATCGCCATTAACCTCTCTTCTTTAGTTTTTGACCAAGCCCTTCGTGATACACGATGGGCTTGTCCCTTGTCCCGTCGCGTATCGCTATGGGACAGAAAATCAGAATTTTCATTTTAAGCCCTTGAGTTTAGAATTTGACATTTTTGGTCCTTTAACTTTTGAACTTGACTCTTTTTAACCCGAATCTTTCACGATGTTACATTAGTAAATGAAGAGAAAGACTTCAGATCTAAATATTTTATTCAAACAAATGATCAATCAAGGTTTAAAGCTATCAAAACCAGACGAAAGATTTGTAGCCGGATCAAGAGACGATCTAGATATTTATATAAACCTATTTTATTATAGCTTAATCATAATTCATTCACAAAGGTTTTCAAACGAGATCACCACACCATTCAGAACAGACAATCACATGTGAATACGTTAACCCTTTTACAATCAGTCATTAAGATAAACGGGTTGTTTATCTTAAAAGTCCGTCAAATTATTTATACGAGATTACGTGATCTCTAACATATAAAGAGTTATGGGATTTCCCTATTAAATTACAAGATAGAAAATAAAATCAATTCAAACCGAGTACACATGTATCTGGATCCAAACATAGTTTGTCTAGTATTTTAATCAAGGCTACGTGCCCGCAGACTAGAAATCATAATTAAAGTTCTTCAATTGGCATCAGTTCCCGAAGAACCATAATTGTGTGTGTATGGCAGTGGTACAAATCCCAGAAATAAGAGACGTTTCTGCTGAGATTGTTTAAAAAAACTATCTTGTCAGCCAGTCAAAGATTTATTAAATGTTTTTAGAGACAACAATTCACCGGCACATCGCTGACGTATTTTTTTCCTCCATATGTCAGGGAAAAAGATTTAGCACGGGTAGCAAGGAATGATAACACGCTCGCAAGGTAGAGATGACTCTGTTTTTAATTATTAAAAAAGTTTCAAACAAGATTAAACGAGGTTTACAAATCAAACACTCGGGTATTTATTATCCGAGAAGCTTTCCAAATAAATTAAATACTTTATTGTAAATAAAGTCTTCTGCAAAATAACCCGCAACTCTGATATATTTACAAAACATGTACCAATTATTGGTCACGCGCCTAGGCCCTAAGTCAGGGTGTGACAGTAATGGTGGTCAGAAACATTTATAGCCTAACCAAACACCAATACATCCTAAGAAATGGTAGTCAGACATCGTCACAGCCTAACCAACATGGGCTACCGTAGTCCGTAGAGCCTATGCATTGAGCATCAGGCACCACCCTAGCCTGGGTCGAGCACTTTTTTAGCCTAACACGCTTTGTCAAGCACCGTTCTAGGCTTCTAGCCTAACAGCCATTTTTGGAGCCGTCTTGGGTAGTTGGCTGGATCTTTGGCTTGTTTAAGATAGGGAGGTGCTTTGTCAAACCGGTTGGACACCGTTGTATCCCTGTCAGCTAAGGCAAGTGTGTAGCCATCTTATTCAAATTTATGCAACAAGGTTGCCTAGCCGGTGACACATGTCATCATCAGGTTGTGCTAGCTAATATTGAAAGGGAGAAAAGTTGGGCTCACTTGGTGCCTAGAGGCGTCCAATTAAGGAACTAACGTCTCCGACTTATGTTGGGTATGTCTATATTGATTGCGCAAATTTTCAATGCCTATTTTGTAAAGCATTTAGTCAAATGTGCCTACCTATTTACGACGTTTTCTAACATTTCAAATTGTTTAAACAGTTTATCAAACGTACACATGTTGATGACCAACATGATATTTATTTATAAATATCATGTATGAAGAACATATATATATATATATATTCTTTGTAAATAAATAAATTCATATATGAATAAGAAGTTTGTTTGGCTGTAATGCATGTTTATATATGTATAATGTTTATATATAAACATGCATATGTATAATGTACGTCCAGATAGTCAGATACATCAACTTACTGATGGTAACATCAAGTTTTCTAAAGTCAATTGCACATGCATATATGTATATGCTTTTAACATGTAAGTATATATGGGTAGACATTTGCACGTGTGTATGTTTTATAATGGTCCATGCCTACAAAGCCTACAAAAATTATGTATATATGTAGACTTGATTGACAAACGAAAATCTATATAAAGTGCATGTGAATCTATTTATGCATTGGCCCATAGTCCCTACATTCCATTATTTTCATAATCAAAGACAAACAATGGTCATAGTTGGTAATAACACATTCTACCTTCTTTTAGTTGAGAAGTTCTACTATAGTTACCCGTCGACTAACTTAATAACAAAAACAACAATCATACCTAGTAAATCTCACACATAGCAAAACTATTAGTAAGGTCTAGAGAGGGTGGATGTAGACAAACCTTATCTCTATCCCGGAATATAGATGTTGCTTCCAAGGGACCTTCGGTTCCAAAAACACATAATAATAGGATAGTATATAAAGTAAAAAGTAAAATATTGGAAAAGTGTAATATGTAGTATTAACGGGGAAAAGGATGATAAGTAGATAAAATAATTATAATAAATAGCAGTATTAGTAGTAAAAATAAACAATAATAGTAGCATAAACAAATTATACCAAGTAGTTAAGGTTATGACTCTAAGACATATTTCTAAACCAAAATAATATCATCTTCCTAGAAGTCCTTAACCTTAAACATACGTTTCTAACAAGTCCTATCATCAACCATATCCTCAGAGAGATACAAATTTATCAAATCATGTCTAATTGTCCCATCCCAAGTCAATTTGGGTCTAACTCTACCCCTCTTGCCCTTTATGGTAATATGTTCTACTGATCTAAGAGGAAGACAATCCAATTTGTCTTGTTGACTAAATTAAGGTTATGTTTTAACCCGTTGACTTAATTAAATTAAGGTGACTCAAGTGAACGCATATGCAATTTAGTTTTTACCCAAATTAGCCCCCATTATTTAAACTTATGATTACCACCTCCATCACCACGTCTCATCTACACCCTTCACTCCCTCTTCCACCTAAACATCTCGAAAGCCAAAAACTAAATGTTACGTATGTTCTAATGAACGGTGACTCGTCATTAAAATTTACAACATACGGTCAATCATTCCACATTAAGAGTGCACACCAAATGTTCGATGAAAATGATATGATAAAAAGCGAAACTACTCCAATTTTTAGAAGCCAACAATTTCACATAAACCACAACACCCCATGCAAATCATGATCAAACTACTTTCAACTTCTAAGGACTTAAGAACAAATGCCCATAATATACATAAAATAAAGGTTAAAAAAGATTGAAACCTACCCTTCAAACCACCTAAACAGGCTCAAGACTCCGCCTTTACAAAGCTCGAGGCAATGAAACCAGGCAACTCAACTCGCTCATCTTTCCCAGAGGCTGAAATGCTGAACGACCGCCCTCTGACTCGGAGGCTTCCAGAAGATGGCAATCTTTTTGAGTTAACCATTAGTGAATCCATTACTGGTTCATCTTTCCCAGATGCTGAAATACTTTGGGACCGCCCTCTAACAGGTAATCTTTTTGAGTTAACCACTGACGCTGTCTTGCGTTTGGTTCTCATAAAACGGTCCAGATTCTGTTTATACTTGTCGGTATGAGTGCTTGTTAGTGCATCAAGTTGGTTGTTACCAGATATGTTGGATTCTGATTCTAATTCCACATCAGTAAAGTAACCATTTTCTTGAATATCTTGCATGGCAAGATCATCATATTCCTCATCCGATTTCGTTGATTCCTCGTCAACTGATCCTTCCATCTGCATACAAATAAAAAAATTATTACTAGGCTTGTAAACAAACCGATCGAACACGACAATTAGATGAATGAGGGGGGTTTCTTGTCTGTGTTCGTTCGTTAAAAAAATGCATATGTACATGTTCATCGGTTAACAGTATATATGAATGGTTCATGATCGTAAATGAAACAATATAGCTGAAAATAGATGAACAAATACAAACAAACATAACTGCACATCTCAACTAAAGCTAATTAAAAGTAAACGTGAGAATCAATCTGTTGAGCCTAAAAAGTTAATAAAACTAGACTAAACTGTAATTGAAGTAAAAAATAAAATATATAAACGAACTTAACGTAAACTAATGAACATAAATTAATGTAACTAAAAGAACACAAACAATAGAACATAAGCGAATTAAATGAGCAAACGAGACATGTGTTCGTCTTTGTTCGTTTAACTAAATAAACAAACATTGTTCGTGTTCATTCATTTATTAAATAAATAAATGAACATAAACAAACTTCCTACTGAACAGTTCACAAACAGTTCACTGAACATTTGGCTTGTTTGCATGCCTAATTATTACAACAATCAGACATTTGGTTAGCTGGAATATAATGAATTGAATTCTGATTCCATTTTTAGCATGTTGGTTCATAGAGTAAGTTATAATTGGAATGTGAATCCAAATCAATTAGAAAGATTCCAATTCCGTAAAAAAAATATTATGTAAACCAAACGCCCCCCTAAATCTTTAGATAAGAAACTGAGATTAATAAACTGAAATTCAACTACTAACCTCTTCATGCATATGTTCTTTAGCATCATCACTAAGATCCTCATCACTATCATCCTCACGCGAATCATCCACCTCTTCATCACTACCATATGCCGACATCTCTTCTTTCAACTAAAAGTTCACAACTTTATTAACTATAATCTTTGAAACAAATTAAACGCTTATGATAAGAATAATATACCTCTTTAGCATGTCCTTCAGAGAGCTTAGGTGAACTACAACACGAAGAATAATATTTACTGCCATTATCAGTAAGCTCACCTCTCGACTCATCAACACTACTCGCATGACTCGTGCACCCAACATCAGTTGGCCAAGCACTAATTCCAAAATTACCAAATTGCAAGTTAACCGATTCAGATTTCCCGATTCGTAACGGTTCATACATAGGCACACCTAACCCATCTTCAGCAGACCATGCTTTAGCAACTGAACCATCATTGTTCAAAAGAGCCATTAAGTGTCGTGTAGAGCCTTGTCTCTGAATTAACTGAAGCATCCCTTTTGATCCCAGTGAATTGGCCGCACATTGGTTTCTATATTCTTCATAGACTACAGGAACTGTGTTGGTGATTGGGTCGTAAAGATGTTCGCCAGCTTCGCGTCTTCTTAAGCAGCTGAAAACCGTCGCATGTATTGCAGCAACGCTTTTGTCGACGTTCGTGTTGTTTATTTTTGGGACTAGATGTTTGTCGGCTCGGTTGCATAGGTATTCTTGAATGGTTCTAATGTTTCTAATGTACTTCACGTATTTGTTTTTGGCGGGGTCAAGAGTCATGTATTTTGCACGAACTGCGAATCGTTCCATGTGTTTGTCTTCATTTGTTATGTATATCATGAATGGTATGATTGATGGATGTTTCTTCATTAACCCCATCTGCATATTATATAAAATATCACATCAGGTCTTTACTAAAGCCGACATTTCCAAGATAGAAACCAGAAGCATTCAATTTCGTTTGCGTCTGTTCGTTATATAAACCAACAAACATGAACACAACTTTTTGTTCATGTATATTCATTCATTTATATCCAGGTTCATATACAATCGCTTGTCTATTTATATTCCGTTTATCAAATCCATATATTTTAAAATCATTATAATTTTCGTATTTCGAACCCTTTGTTAGCTTCTAAAATGTTGGTTGTAAGGATAATGGTGTTTTAGACTTTAATTTTGATATTCACGTTTAATTTTGTTTGGCGTACATTCATGTCCGTGGACCGTTCGTCTCGAGGTACTAAAGAACAAGCATAAACGAACAAACACCAACAAGAAAATTTGTTCATTAAAGTGTTCATATCCGCTCGTTTGTTCAGGTAAAGTTAAGCGAACGACGATGAACAAGCTCCTTTCGTGTTTGTTCTGTTCCTTTACAAGCGTAATTGTAAGGGGTCAGCATGGTCCAAAACACCTTTTGTCCAAAGTTTTATAACTAAAAGGGGTAGTATCAAAATGGGTACTTTTTGATACGGGTCAAACTGGGTTGACCTGAAATTCCTTTCTTTCTTCAAAATTTTACTCTATATTAAAAAATTATGTTGTTTGATCTGGTTCCTTTCAAGGTAACTATATATTTTACCAGTTTGACTCATTAGATATAAAACATAACCCCGTCCCATTTACTAATATGTCAACATCAACCTTTAATGGAAACAAATAATTTATATTACATACCACAAAATTAAGGCTCAAATGAACACCCTCCACAACAACTAACTCTTTTCGTTCTTCCCACGCGGTTATAAGTCGATCAAGGCTATCAATAACCATCTCACTTTGTGCCTTAAATCCCTCAATGGCCATTTGTTTAGGGCTAATCAAGTCAACTGTGGTCAAACTAGAATCGGGTTGATTTGAGGAAGCATCAAATGCACCATTGACTTCTTTTTTAGCTTTTCTTTTAACCTTGGCTTCTGAAACCGCTACTGGATCTAAATGTTCGCCTGCATGGTAAGTTGAAGACCATAGAAGTGGATTTTGGTTTTCATCTACAAAACTTCTCATCATGTGGCGTATTGAATCTGTTGATATAACAGTTGTGATCCCTAACCTGCTAGCCTGCAGTTCATTAACTAATATATGTAACACAAATTCATTAATGAAAAAAGATAAATGTTTATAAAGCAAAGATTATTATACCAGCAAAGCTGATAGTGTTGATTTGCCACATCCACTGGTCCCGCAGAGTAACACGGTAACTGATTCTTTCCTTTCACGAATTCTGAAAAATTAAGGTAGTAATGGTTCATTAAGTACGATTACAAAGTCAAACAAATATGTGAATCTTATTGTACCTGCAGGCTAAAACAAAATCAGCTCTTTGATTGGGACCAACATATTTGTACTCAGACAGAGCATCACAAACAACATCTATGAAAATCTTCCGTTTTACGACGATTGTCGTGCGTTTCTTGTACGAATCAAAAGTTTTCCCATCCTTCTCAGGAGCCACATGATTACTTCCATTCATCTTATCAGACTGATTATTAATGTCACAAGTATTATCTTTCACAGGATGAACTTTCAAGAAATCATTTCCCCATTGAATCACACCTATATCAGCTAAATTGTCATCTAGCCCTTTCTTTCTCATGACTTCAAACACTCTTTGACTTATCTGTGGTCAAAAAGATCATAATAAAAAAAAAACCTAATTAAGTTTGGGCAAAATTAGATCACACTAAAAAAACGTAATTCAGTTAGCCAAAGGTAGATCATCTCATAAAAAAGCTAAGCAAGTTGGCCAAAATTAGATAATGTTCGGAAAAACCTAATTAAATTAGGCAAGATCATATCATCAATATTGGTGCAAAAGAGCCGAGCCGCTCACAAGCTACTCAAGATCGGATCGATAAAAGCTCAAAACAAACCTAATTCAGGAAAAATCAGATTATCATATGAGTGCAAACAAGCCAAGCCGCTTACAAGCTACTCGAGAGCAGACCGATAAAAAGCTCAAACGAGCCAATCTTTATCGAGCTTAAATAAAGCTCATTTAATAATCGAGTCTTTGGGAAGCTCGTTTAGGCTTGCCGAACCTTAACGAGCCTTGGTATTCTAAATTTTAAACTCTTTTGGACTTATGAGTATTAACTTTACACCACACAGCCGAGCTCAAGCCAAGCTTAGGCCCGTTAAGGTTTTCCGAAAATATATATAGATTATTAAAAACATAATAATAAACGAGCAGAGCTTTAGCTTAAGAAAAAACCGAGCTTTCGTAAGTGAAAACTCGGGTGGTTTACATTGATCTATTAGGGCAATAAGTCACTTTCTGAAAGAAATTTATAAGACCACCAAAAACATCACTTTCAAAAAAACATTATTATCACAATTCACAAATTCAAAACAAAATCATATCGAATCCGGACTTCACATCTCTCCCAATCATCATCAATCATCAAATTATAACATCCAATTCCACAATTAAAACAACATAACATAACATAATATAATAACCTTGAAAGCATGACGCGCTTTACATCCCATCAACTGCAAAGTACTCTGAAGCACCGGGCGAGTGTACCGAAACGAGGACTCATCGTTATTAGAATCCTCATCGTCCACCACCACTACGTACAGCAGCTTACCAATCTCCGTCATTCCGTAACCCTAACCTATTCATCACATTATATTAAATATTATTATTATTATTATATAATGTTAAAGCAATCGGATCCCTTACGTGAAACTTAGGGTTTGAAATCGGTGTTAAAATGACGTCATTGTTCCGGTTAATTGAGCAGTACACTGTTTGTTTGTTTCTCTCTCTAGAATTGTTGACCATGTCGGAGATCCATTGACGGTAGGTGGAATTGGAATGGAACTCTGGATTCAATATTATTGTTGTATTTATAGGGGGTTTCTTAAAAGTTAACATATCTTTCAATCATATAATATTATTTATATTACTTAATTCATGTGTAACTGAATTAAAAGTTTTTTTTTTTTTTTTTTGCAAATGTATTTAATATATGTTATTAATTACTATACATGCAAACGGAAGTTATTGACTTGGTTTTTGCTCATATATTTTCTTAATGCGATACCGGTTGTAGGTTGAGGTGCCATATACCGGCTTCAAAATTTAAATCGATTCGGTTGGGTTAACAAAAGTTAAAAGCGGGGTATGGTTGTTTTCGGTTTGGATTGAAACTGGTTTCTTGATTGTTTTACAATCGGTTTTTGCCAGTTTTTGGTTCGGTAGCTGGGCTGAAACAGGTTTCGTTAGAAAGAATTACAGACCGGTTCTGAATCCACGGTTCATCGGTTTCAAACTGGTTTCTACATAATTGCATTTAAACAGGTTCGGCTTTAAGGTTGGTTTGGTTAATCGGTTTTTTTTACCCACTTCTAGTTATAAGGTTGCGTGTTGTTACGAGATAACTAAGAAACATCATGTAGTAATGTAAAGATGCAAACGCGGGTTTCCTTATTAAAAACTTCAGTTACCGTATTATAACTCATGTAATTGTTTGTGTGACTTAATGAAACTTAAGTGTTATCATATTAAAAAGTTGTATTAAAATGACGAAGCAGGTTTTTTAACTTGATGAAAGTTAAGGTTAACATCTAAAAAGATGGTGGTAGAGATTGATTATGTAACTTGTGGAATTAGGGATGTTCAGTATTCGAATCGGACTCGAATAATTCGAAATTTGATTCGGCTCGCATACGAATTTGACGGTTCGAATTCGATTTTCAGTCATTCGAATTCGATTCAGTTCAAACTCGATTTAAGTAATCGAATTTTGAAACGAATACGAATTTATGATTATAAATTAGTATTCGATTTGAAATTCGAATTCAAATTGTACATTTGTATTTTTAGTATATATATATACATACTTATGAAAAGATAAACTATATAAATCTTTTGAGTTATAGAGATTATAAATTGAAAGTCACCATTTTGGTTAATAATTAATGTAATTGGACACTGATAACTTTAAATGATTTATTTATTTTATAGAATTGTATTTTTTGTTGTTAAAATGCTCACATTTATAGTGGTTTTGAAATTAAAATATATTTTTAATTGAATTTGAATCGATTCAAACTTCATTTTCGAATCGAATCGAATTTCGAATTAGCTATTCTGAATTCAAATCGAATCGAATTTGTCAAATCTATTTCAAATTCGAATCCATCTTCAAAATTTCAAAATTCGAATACATTCGAATATTCGAAATTCGATTCGTTGAACACCCCTATGTGGAATATCAGCTTGACCAATTTTTCACCCACAATAATCCAACTACTCTATGTCTTCAATAATTTTATAAATAGAGACGACAATGTTGTTGAAAACTTTATTATTACGGGTCTAGCAAATACACCAACAAAAAAAAATCCCCATTGTGTATATTGTATAACTAGTTTTTATCCTTCGTATTATGGAGGTTGTTTTATTTTTTATTTATTTATAATATTTATTTATTTCTTATATACTTATGGTTTGATGATAAATTGTTTCACAAATAAATAAGATATTATAACCCGGTTTAAAAGGTATATGGGTTGATGAGACCAAGACCTGCTTATTTTTTTTACTATAAAATTGGTTTTTTAATTATAAATAATATTTTTTTAAAAAATCAGATATTAATTTTCAGTATATCCCTACTTTATAGGATTTTTATATCAATATTTGGCGAGATTAGTTTTTAATTTAATGAGATGTTATAACCTGTTTAAGAAATATCTGGGTTTAATGAGACCCATACCCGTGAATTCGGGTCAAATATATGAGAAGTCTCTATTTAAAAATCAAGCAAATATGATGACTCTAAACAAATGGGGAGCCACCACATCGCGACACTTAGAATTTTTATGTTTTCGTTTAAATATATTATTATAGATGACTCGTATTCATTAAGGACATATTATAGAAAGTAGGTACATGTCTATAAAAGGAGTTTGGTATTGTTTATGTAATATAATTTTTTTTAACGACTAATTTGAATCATAGATGGGTGACTGATTCATTTGACCATCTTCATTCCACCCTCACTAGAAAAACCCGACACGGGTGAGATTTGAACCTAAGAAGACACCCCTTTTTAAAATTGATGTCTTTAAGTGTCTCACCGTAGCCATTTGAGCTAAGGTATCATTAGCTTATTTGTAATCTAACATAATACAATAAATTTATGAAAACTTAAAACAACAATTAATACACAAACATGTCCTATTTTTTTAAACGGCCAACGAATCTTCAAAACGGGCTATTGGCTAAATTCACCGCATCGGGATACACTCGTCTTTCGACACAGGAAAAACTCTCACCTAAGACCAACACATGTGAACACTCACCCAAAGGCACGACAGTGCAGTGTGATAAAACTCGTTCAGTTCAAGGATCCAACTAGTGAAAGCCACTTACTAGCCTTGTCTCCCATCATCACCCACCATCGCCTAGTCTCTCATTATCACTCCGGTGCCTCTAACCACCAAGTCTCTTCCTTACCACTCTACTAGTTCATTGGCACAAACACGCCCTAATTAATATTCTAAATGTGATTTAAGTGAAAAGTTTCGGTGGGATATATTCATAACTTCTTCCCCTCATTGAATATGATAATATTCTTGATTCTAAAGACATGAACTTCTATGTAGTTAGCAACACAAAGCTTCTACTTTATAGAACGTATCTGATGTACATATATATATACATCTTTTCGGCATCAAATAATCTCTAAAAATTGCAATTTCTATCCAATAACATAGCATAAAAGACTACTTATCATAATAAAACATAATTTCAGGTGAAACCAAGCCTCAAACGAAGAAACAAGCAAAAAGACGAAAAAAAACAGAAGAAAACACAAGAATACAAAGAAACACGCCCCAATGCCTTAAGAAACACGCCCCAATGCTTCTGAAACAAGAAAAGACAAAATCTGGAAGCAAAAGCACGTGGCCGTGCTCATCATGCACAGGGCCGTGGACGGGAACACAGAAAAGACAAAGAAGAATTGAGCACATGTCACTAAAAATCATGGACGGGGCCGTGCCTATCAACCACGGGGCCGTGGCCACGTCACAGAAAAGACAAAACAAATCTGGCACATGTCATAAAAATGCACGGGCCGTGCTCATCAAGCACGGGGTCGTGCCTCACTCTTTAGATTGCCTATAAATAGTGGCTCTTGTGCCATTTGAAGAGTGTGCCTTGAAAATAATTCCCTTCGGTTTTCACTTATAAAAACACACACTAACACTCACTTTGAAGATCTAGTGAAGAGTTTGAAGGTTTGGAGGTCATCACCACTAATCATCATCATCAACCATCATTACCATCATTAAGAAGAAGGATTCATCTACAATTGGTTAGATTGTTCCAAGTTTAATCATGTATTTGTTATTATCAATCATCTTAATGTTTATCACTATGCTCATTATGAGCTAAACTCCTTTTACCATCTAAAATCTATGAAGAAGCTTTGTTTTACTTGATAATTAACCAAGACATGTGATGTAGTCTAGTAAAGTACATGGTTATATTACAATTATCTTTTGATGAGAAGTGTTTCACCATCTTAAATCACTAAATCAAAGTTGGTGGTTGTCAATATCTTTGGCAATCGTTCATGATCAATTCATGTTCTTGAAAGATAGAAATACTTTGATACATTATCGAAACATGGATCCTTATATTGAACTTAGAAATGATGAGATATAAGTTATGGTGTATTTTTCTAAACCTTGGTAATTCGAAAATGGCTTTGCTTAGGATATCAAATTAGTTAAAGAAACCATATGTTAACGGAATGTGTAATTATAACCTACATAAATCAACCAAGGGGAGGTTGTGTGATGAACTACAATCACCCGAAGTTGTTAGAATTGGTATTTGATAAATCGAAGTCAATCATAATCTTTCAACTTTACAAAACTACTTGTCAACTCAAATCGACATCATTGAGATGGTATGACATTAGGAAATGGTGAAATTTAAAATGCGCATACCATCTCCTTAGTGCCGAAGATGCTCACTTAAGGCTTAAGGAGCTATCTATCATATATTGCTACGGAAAGTTAATCACATGTCTACATATTAATTATCAATGCTAAAATGGAGTGGATTCTTGATCTTAGATGGTAACCTTCGCATAATTGAACAACTTGTTTAGAATCTCTTTTCTCGGTCACCTATATATTATATATATAAGTATTTATATTTTATAAAAAGTTTAAAAATCAACCCCAAAAATGATTAAAACCTCCGATTGAAGTAAAACAACGATTTATTATTAGAAACTTTTGTATCCACGGATCGATACTTGGTTCTTACCAATACTATTCTACATATACGATAGGTACACTTGTCTGTTTTGTGTGTGTTTAGTCTTTGTAGAAATCACTTTTATAAATTTAAAACACGATCTTGTGCAAAAGCAAATCATCCAACCTCATATAATTTTAAGACGCACGCGCACAACGCATCAAAGTTTTTGGCTTCGTTGCCGGGGATACACGGTACGTTTCTAAGAACAATCCAAGTTTTAATTTAATCATTGTCTATAATTGTACAAATTTTTAATTTCTATTTTATTTTATCTTTAATTTTTACTAAATATTAAACTATATAATTTTACGGCTAGCCTACTTTTTACCTTTAGTTACCTTACTTTACTTTAGCTTAATTAACTTAGACATTAGTTTAGTTTAAAATAGCTTAGCCTAACTCGTAGTTTAACTTAGACTAACTTTAGATTAACTTTAGCTAACTTTTACTTTAGTGTAATTTTGATTTAGCCTCATGTATGTCCTCTACTTTTGAGCCCGAGCTTGTTTCTCCAATTTCTAACCCGTACGACTCTTTCGTCGACGAACTTGTAAACGGACTACAGAAACCGCAGAAACAATCAAAGACGAATCAGTAGACGCCACCGCATCAGGAGAAAATCAAACCGAATAATGATGGCGGCCCAGAACAATGAGCCGAACATGAGCCAGTATGCCAAGCCAACTCTCGAAGGCTATGGCAATGGAGTGGCTCCACCCGAAATTGCCGAAAATTTCGAAATCAAATCTAGCACCATTCATATGGTAGGAAATTCAGTTCAATCTCATGGTCTCCTCGACGAAGATCCTCTTTCTCACATATCTCGATTTCTACGAATCTGCGGAACTTTTAAAATCCAAAACTGTTCAGACGATCAAATCAAACTCAAACTCTTTCCTTTCTCTCTAAGGGGCCAAGCCCTAGAATGGATAGAATCTATTTCCTTTGGTTCCATTACCACTTGAGACCAGATGGTTGAACAGTTTCTTCTCAAATATTTTCCGCCTGACAAAACTGCCAAATACCGAGCCAGCATTACCGAATTCCGGACCGATGATGATGAATCGCTACACGCAGCATGGGAAAGATACAAAAGTCTTCTAAGAAGGTGCCCACATCATGAACTGAGTGTGTGGTTACAAGTCCAAACTTTCTTTGACGCACAATCTAGTCAAAACAAACAGGCCATCGACCAGATCGCTGGTGGAGACTTGGGATCCAAATCACCTAACGAAGCATTTGAAGTCCTGGAGAAAGCCGCAAAGAAGAGTTTCGCTTACAACCCACCAAGATCTACACCTACCCATAAAGGAATACACCACGTTGATTCCAACACTCTTGTCACAGCACAACTTGAAGCTCTTTCTAAAATATTCGAACAACTTCAAGACGAACTATCAAAAACCAGACTCACCTGTGACACTTGTAGAGGAAGTCATAAGACGAGTGACTGTAAACAAGTCATTATGGCCATGGAAGAAGTCGATTTCATCGCTCAACAGAACAACGCTTTCAGCAATAACTACAATCCAGGATGGAGAAACCACCCGAATTTCAGCAGGAAAGATGGAGGTAACACTCAACCTTTATCCGAATTCGAAAAGAGACCTATGATTCAACCCTTCCAACCTAAACCTCAATTTCAAGATCAAAGTTCTAGCAGCCATCAAAACCCAAGCTACTTGAAGATCGAAGAAATGCTAATCCAATTAATGACCAAAACAAATGAAGCAGAGAAGAAAGCCGATTCAAGAGCTGTTGATATCAGCGGAGTATTATTAAAACATGAAGCCGATCTCAAAAGTCAACAAGCATCACTTCAGAACCTAGAAACCCAAATTGGAGAAATTGCCTGACAATTATCCGAAAGACCACCTGGCACTCTTCCAAGCAATACAATCACCAACCCGAATGCGACCGCTAACGCCGTCACACTCAGGAGTGGTACAACCACTGTTGTTCCACCAACTTTAGAGAAAAAGTCTCCTGATGAAACGCATGAAATACTGAACCCAACAAGCACAGTACAGCCTAAGGAACCAGTCCGAACCTATGTTCTGCCTATTCCATACCCTGGAAGACTGAAGCAAGAGCGATTGGAAGCCCAGTATGGGAAGTTTCTAGAACTTTTTAAGTAACTCCATATCAACATCCCTTTTGTCGAAGCTGTCGCTAAAATGCCAAAATACGCCAAGTTTCTCAAAGAAGTGTTGACAAACAAAAGGAAGATGGAGGATCTCTCGCATGTCACCCTAAGTGAAGAATGTTCAGCTATCCTCCAAAGCAAGCTACCGACAAAGATGACCGATCCAGGGAGCTTTACTATCCCTTGTCTCATAGGAAATTTATCTGTTAGCAATGCCCTAGCTGACCTAGGAGCTAGTATTAATTTGATGCCTTATGCGGTTTTTGCAAAACTAGGGATAGGAGAACCAAAGCCCACCCGCGTGTTGTAGTACTTTTGCATTTGTCGCTTGTAGTTTTCTTCACGCGCTGCGGCTAAGTCTCTGCGTTCCTCGGTTAGCATAAGTGACAAACAGTACTAGAGCATGCTCCTCGTACTGTTTGTCGGTGAGCTGTCACCCTGTGATTGGTTCATGGGCTGCTTTGGTCAGATCTTGTCTATTTTGTCCATACCTTGGCAGGTATAGTACAAAAGATCTTCCAGAAGCATTCGGACTGGCTCATTTGGGCGGGAGTATTCCCGCCTTGCTCATTCCTTCAGGTGACACTGAATTATTTAGTGCCTTGTGCGTGTAGCCTTGCTATTATTGCGGGTAGCCTTCCCTGATGGCTTGTATCCGCAGCTGCGGGGACAGGCGGGGTACTTCACCATTGGGAGGCTTTCCCTGCGTGAACAGCTGGCGTACTGCGCGTAAGGTCTTCATCTCTGAGCATGGTGGGTCCTGCGGAACCAGTTGGTCCTTGCGCAAACGTCCCTCTTCAAGGTGAGTCTTGCGGGTCCATCTGGTATTTTACCTTCACTAGCTATTTCTCTCAATAGACACTTATATTCAGAGCAATCTAGTCTGATTCTCACGCCGGAGAGTGGTCACAAGGAGGAACCCCCCCCCCCCCTTCTCAGTGATGAGCTCACGGTGTCTGTTTTGCAGGTCATCTGAAGAACATCCTTCTTTGCCGGACCTAACCCTCGTAGGAAACATTACTTAACCCCCAGATTATCCATAATCTGCCCGGAGTCACTTAGTGTTTCTTCAGTTATAAATTTTATAAATGAACATGCATGTTGTAGTTTACTCTCCACTATTAATTAAATCTACTATTAATGTTTTGTTTGATCAAAATTTTAGTTAAATTTATTAAGTGAAATTAGTTTATATCTAGTTATCTACTCACGTCAAAATTCGATTGTTAACCAAGTTAACAAACCTTGTTTTCTAGTAACAAAATTAGCCCCGGAACTATATATATAATCGAAACCGGTTGATCATAAGCAACTAAAAACTAAAACATCGGTTTTACCCCACAGCAACACATTACAAATGTCCATCGTGAGTCATGTTTCATTTTTCAATCTCATTATATGATAATCCGATATCATCTTTGCCAATTCAAATTGTTTGAATCCTATAAATTTATAAAGAGACGTTAGAATTAAAACAAATTTAAAATTTAAAGTTTAATAAAGATTCAGTGTGGACCAACTAAGCAATTAGCAGAAATACCAATAATCTCCGGTTCAAGTGTTTGAGGTGAGACACTGAAATACTTTAATTTAGAAAGGGCTATCTTGGGTTCCAAACCCACTTATGACAAAAAAATAATTTATGAGGTTCTGGGTTGTACAAAGGATTTTCTCACCTATGGTGAGTTTTTTTTTCTCATGGTGAAATAGAGATGATTAGTTAGGTCGGTTATCCCCATTAGTGATTCACATGAAAGTTAAAAAAACATATTTTTTTAATATTTTTTTATTTAACTCACTAAAAAATGATTCAATTACAATAAAGATGTAGGTAAGCGGGCAACAAGCTGCGCCGCCACCCCCTTTTAAATGACAAAAAACCGAACCTACTAAAAACAAAGTTATCTTTCTTCGGCGTCGTTGAGTTACTGTGCACGACCCGCTGAACTCTTTTTAAAAACGTAGCAGCAATCGGTGGCAAGGACACCAATTGTATCAAAAGCAAAAGGAATGAAGATGGGACACCCCAGTAAGGTCCACACAAGCATGTTTCTCTCACCCATCCAACCACAAGAATGTCTGTTGGTCGGAGAGTAGATATTTCCTCACGCGACAACAAATTCACATGAGCCTCTTTTTTTTGTCGATATTCCCATCTTTTTTAACACATCATAAAGGACATCCCTGATCAAAACATGTCTATATTTAAACCTCAAAAGTCTTTTTGAAATGAACCAAATGTTCACCAAAACAATTAACAGAAATAATAAATATGATTGATTTACATTGTATTTTCGAAGAAAAAAATATGATAATTTATTTGTACTTGTAGGAAACTTTTTTTTAAGTTGCAGTTTTTAATCTTGTAACATTCAATGTAATACGCTAAAGACCAATCCATGTTTACCAACAAGAACCGCGTTGGTTGAATAGAATAAAACATACACCGCGACTGGTGGGCTCCCACGTGTCATAACCCAAGAACATGTGTTGGTCACCGACGATTTGGTCCTTTCATGTTATAGTTTATTTTACTTTTTTATACAAATATTGTCACTATAATAATATAAGGATGTCGTTAGAAATATGAAAAAAGAAAATTGTAATAAGAGGCCTTACGTGTATAGTGGGTGTATAATACATGCCTTGTTTTTTTTTTTTTTTTTTTTTGGAATAATGTATGGATTCACCACCAATACCCGAGTAAGCCTTACTGAGACGGGATGTCAGTCGTCCATACTAATTTTGATGCTCCATAACCCGATTAACCCAAGAACACCATCAAGCAGGAAACTCACCACTATAGAAACACCATCAACCGTCCATACATGCCTTGTAGCGGTGTGAAATGTGAAAAGAAAAGTGATGCACTAAACGTCACGCTTGTAGTGAGTGATTTCACATTTTACACACTCAAGAGCATGTGTTATGTGAGTAGTGTAAAATGTGAGAGGGCGAGTAATAAAAAAAATTAAAAAATGAAATAGTGAGGTGAAGCTAAATATATATATATTTTTTAGCATTAACCCAACCTAACCATTTCTAGAAAACGTTTACAATAAAGTGGCAAGCAAACGCAACAAGCTGTGCCACTATCCCCTTTTGAATAGCAAAGCCAATCCTACTAAAAACGAAGCTTTGAGACATGTTGATTCTCCAAACAGGCTTTATCGTGTTTAACAACTTTGCCTAATTCAGCCTTCAACGCAGCCTGACCCACAACAAACCCACGGTCACTGAGCCCAACAAGAGGAGACACTTCTGTAAGATCCACACAAGCGTGTTTCCTCCTGCCCACCCGAACACAAGAATAACAGCTAGTCGTAAAGTAGACCTCCTTTCAAGAGGATCCGTGAGAAAGTTAATTGGGGCCTCCTTTTTAGTAGAAATCCCTGCCCGTTTAAGAACATCACACAAAATATCCCTAACCAAATCATGTATGTACTTAAAGCCAGACAATTCTTTGCAATGCACCGCATGGTCTCTAAAAGAATTAATTAAATATAATAATCTAACCTAAACTTGCCCTCACGCCCGTGGTGGTCTACTGGTATTCATTGTCCCCCTCCTCGCATGCCCACCTTTGTGCCCTAGGTTTAGAGTCCGCCTAAAATACAAAAACCACAAGGCTATACAGAATGGATTCGGGGAGAAATTGAGATGGATGTCTTGTGTGGTACCTTCTTTACTCTTGAAGTCCCTTTCCATCCCAACGCCTCTCCTCCACACAAAAGTTTTCCTCAATCAACATTATTTTCCCAATCATCTGATGCCTACATGACGGATTATTCTATCTCCAACCATATATCACTCAGATAAGTGTTGGGAAATATTGGGTTAATGTTTTTTCTATAACTACAACTTACAAACCAACTAACTCTAACCATCTATTCACTTGCTAAAGCAAAATTTGTCGCTAGCTTAAATAACTAAACATATAAATTCTAATTTATTATAGTGAGAAACAAAAGGCTTTGGACGCGGGATTAGAGTCAAGGGGGCGGTGGTGCATATGAGTCCATAACCATTATCTTGCAATTTTTTAATGGGGTGATAGTTTATAGAACCAGATTAAATAAAAACAAATGGTCAATAACTTATATTGCGGTCCTTTCTATAAAATATTACCCAAATGGTTGAACTAATAAGGGAAATGAGGAAGAATTATCAAAGTAATGCATTTTTAATTGTTTCAACAAGACCTTTAATTTTATTAAAACTATATATTAAAAAATCTTGAACTTTTAAAATAAAGTAAACTATGACATTATAATTTCATTATGCATTTTTAGTATAGTGGAGGCTTTAAAGCCTCTCTACATCATCTTAATGTAATAAATGAGACATAGAAGCCCCTCTCTATAACGTCTCGTTGTGGTTTAAAGCTCCTTTAACATCCCATTACATACATACATACATATGTATATGTGATACATATGTATATGTGTGCATGAGAGGACCCATAATCCCCCCCACCACCCACTTTGGCGCCGGTCTTGGTGAGCCCCCCCCCCCCCCTCCCGGCCTCTTCGAGAGCGCCCCTAGGCGGTGTATCAGCCCAAAGCCCCCCCCCCATAGCGACCTGTCTTAGGGGGGAAGGGGCACTCATGGGTGCACTCTGTGCATCGTTCAATCCTACACTGCCACCTCATTTCTACTCTCAAATACCCATAATCTACAAAATCACCGACAACACCTACCCACAAGTACCCTATAGCTTTTTGTTCGTTTTTAGTTCTCTAAGTACAATAAATGTAAAAAAAACACAATTTTATATAACAAACATTTGCTATGAAATGAAGTCATGCACCCTAACCACATGAAGTGACGACGATGTTACCATGTGGTTTTGAAGTCATACTACCTACATATAGTGATGCTTTGTTCTCTCTATAAGTCATTCTTGTTAATTAAGTCGAATTTGATTGTCAATATGACATTTTTTTGAAACGAAGGTGATTAATCATTTAGAGATACCCTAAGTTACTTTAATAAAAACATTGTTGTGTTTGATTTTAGTATTTGAGTTGTTTGATTTATTTGGAATTGTTTTGTAATTTGTTTATATATGGTATACTTGATTTAAATTTAGAATTAAATAAATAAATTAGATATTGTCACATTTAAATTGTATGATAGTACCTTGTGAGCTGTGAACAATCAGTTCGTGCACCGACATTTCCTTCGTAGGCTGACGTGCGACATATTGGTATTAGAGCCGAATGTTATAAGATAGGTCGTTAGAAATGTCATAATAACATGTTTAGGACCCTATATGTGCCTACTTTTCTGTCTTATGTGTTCAAATTTTAATTGTTCACAACATACTTATTTATTTATTTACTTTATTATTTTATTCTTGTACACGCACATACAAGCTCCGAGGTTGTGCCTCATTCTCAAAATGTTTTCTTTTAATTAATTAGTAGATTGCTTTTATTGTGGGAAATTCCTTACGAATTCCGTTGTTTTTGTTTTTACACTATCTCCGTAAAGCAAGAGAGTATGACAAGTTCTTGTAGTAACTGGAAGGAGGAGAGAATTGTGAGTCGGGCCTTGGCAAAATGATTCCGAGAATCAAAGGTAAGACGTTATTTCTTGCCTGGAGGATAACCCGACCACAATACTCGATCTTATAGGCCAAAGCAGAATAAATGTCATACGACCAGAACTTTAAGCAGTTAACGTAACCGGCTAAACGGTTACATTCCTTAGTTACAAAACCGAATTCACGGTCATACGTGACTAAATTAGGATAATTCAAAGATTATATTTTATTATTTAAAAAAAACATACTGATACCGATAAAAACTTTTAGGATGCTATTAATTAGGTACTTTTTTACAAATTGAATTATCAGATCACCATACCGATAAAATATTATAAATGATGGTGAAGAGGTAGGTCCCAGCAGAGCCCAGTTGGACCCGCAAGACTCACCTTGAAAAGGGACGTCTGCGCAGTTGAACCCGCAAGACTCCTTAACGGACGTCTGCGCGGTTGAACCCGCAAGACTTAACTTAAAGGGACGTCTGCGCCGAGACCAACTAGATCCGCAGGACCCACCATGCTCAGAAACGTGACGTCCTTACGCGCAGTACGCAAGCTGTTCCCGCAGGAAAAGCCTCCCAATGGTGAAGTACTCTGCCTGTTCCCGCAGCTGCGGATACAAGCCATCAGGGAAGGCTACCTGCGCAGCAAAGCTACACGCACAAGGCACTTAGCTCTCATAATAATTCAGTAATGTCACCTGAAGAAGGAATGAGCAAAGCCGGGAATACTCCCGCCCAAATGAGCCAGTCCGTACGATACTGGAGGATCTTTTGTACTGTACCTGACGAGGTATGGACAAAAGATCTGACCAAAGATACGACAGCTCACTGACAACAGTATGACGAGCAGCACGCTCTTGTACTGTATGTCACTATTAGCCGCTGCCTACTCACCAACCTGTCAGAGGACGTGCATAGCCTGCAGTTGGTGGAACAGGAATAGTACACAGCCGGCCTGGTCACTATCAGCCGCTGCCTACCCACCATCCACCAGCATGGCATGTGCGTAGCCCACAGTTGGCAGAACAGGAACACTATTCAGCCGGCTGTACCTTCTTGGAAACCTACCTTCGGCTATAAATACTCCAACACCTTGGTATGGTATATCATCTTATATCTTGTATCTTATCTCATTTCTCGATATATTACCTGATATCTGCTCTAGTCATTCTCTTAATATACACTTATATTCAAGAGCAATCTAGTCTGATTCTCACGCCGGAGGGTGGTCACAAGGAGGTACCCCCCCCCCCCTTCTCAGTGACGAGCTCACGGTGTCTGTTTTGCAGGTTATCAGAAGAACCATCTTTGCCGGATCTAACCCCTCGTGGGAAACATCTATTTAACCCCCAGATTATCCGTAATCTGCCCGGGGTCGATTAGTGTTTCTTCATTGGCGCCATCCGTGCATAAAAGCTATAACTTAATTCTTTTTCAGTTTTCTCAAAACTTCTGGAAAGATGGTTAAAGAAACCCCGGTAACCACAACCCCAGCTACTGGGGGGGATACCGGCGACTACACAGTTTTTACAAACACTACCCCGGTTACCCAAGCCGGGGCAAGTGCAGTAAATTTTACGAACACTACCCCAGTTACCCGAGCTGGGGCAAGTGCAGTAAATAATCGCTCACTGGGATTCACCGATACCCAGTTAGAGAGACAACGAACGAGGCTCCCCCGCCAAACACTCGATGAAGTTAAAGCGTGGGCGGAAGCACGTCAAAAAGAATTCCAAGCTGAGTTGGATGAACGCTTACGTTCAATCCAACAGGCTGATGAATTCGTAGAATACTTGGACGATGATTCGGAGGAATCCGATAGTGACGCAAACCCTCGTCATAGGGCGAAAGGGAAGCGTAAGGAAACACACTCCCAACCGAGAAGGCATTTTGGAGAAACCTTCAAACCAAAAAACGCGGGTGGAAACCCACGTGACTTCTCCAAAACATTTAGACCAACTGCGGAAAATGCGGGAATGTCCAAATTTGCAAGGGACATTGCGGAAGCAATCGCCCCGAAAAATGCCAAACAGATGTCCAACATCGGCACTTATGATGGTATATCTGATCCAGACGATCATTTGAACAGATTCATAGCGGGGACAACCGTCAGTAATTGGACGGAACCTACGTGGTGTTACATGTTCCAAATGACGCTTGTTGGGCCAGCTAGAGCGTGGTTCGATCGTCTACCGGTCAACCACATCTACGACTGGGCAGACTTCCAACAGAAGTTTAGCCAACACTTCAGCCAACAAAGAAAGTATACCGAAGAGCAATGGACAATCCTCAAATGCATTCGAGAGGAAGATGAATCTTTGCCAGACTTCATCACTCGCTTCAACTCAAAGAAGCTAAGTCTGGGTAATATTAGCGAAGATCTTGTTCGCGCTGCTTTTATCCAGGGCGCGAATGACCCAGAGCTCATCCGCACCTTAACGGGTAAAGATGGTATGCCATCCACATGGGATGCCATCATGACAGCAGCTAAACGCTTTGAGGAAACGGAGAAGCAACTGGGTAGAGATCTCCCCCAGAGCACAAACCTCTACACCCAGAAAACAAGAGAAGACAACGTCCTTACCGCCCGACTAAACAAAAAGCGGAAGCTAGACATTTGGCAGTCAAGGGTAAACTTTGACACCTCATCCGGCTTGCAACAACGGTTAGGCGGAAGGGATAACGTACAGTCGAACCAGAACTCCAGATGGACGCCACTCACCAAAAGCGTCACCGAGATATTCGCCACTGAGGAGCTCCCATGGCCAAAGGCTCCAATAATCCGAAATCGTCACAATGCTGATCGGAGCAAATACTGTGACTTTCACAGGACAAAAGGCCACAACACTGAAGAATGCACAGACGTGAAGGACATTGTCGAAGCATTTGTTAGAGATGGGACGCTCGCGCACCTCGTGGCGTAACGAACGCTGAGCAGGCTGATGCGTGTAGAACCCCAGTTGGGGAAAACACGAATAAAATTGCAGCTTCAATGTTGGAGACTACATACTGCGTAAGCAACGAGATCCCGAACCAGGTACATATCGGCTCGATGGCACTCCCATCCCAACAAAATGGAAGGGAGCTCAATTACACAGTTTGCATGTAGATCAATTCCAAACTTGTAAAGAAAAGGCCCAGAGCCACTTCTAATGGAAATGATTCTCCTTAGAACATTGATGCTGATGATCTTACATTTATACTTATGAACTTTCCACACTGATATGCCGGTCTTCACCGCATACATAAGTGGGGAAGTCGTTGCTTGTGGAAGGCGGCAAAACCCGCATAAACACAAAAAAACGGTAAACCTTCACGCAGGTCAGTCATAGGTAAAGTTTGGTGATCTCACTAAATGAAAGTGCCGGTCATAACCGCACAAATCATGATAGAGGAAACCGAACTAACCTATTGACAACCGCGCGTCGAACGGTTAATTTATTCAAAACACTGATGCCGGTCTTCACCGCATACATAAGTGGGGAAGTCGTTGCTTGTGGAATGCGGCAAAACCCGCATAAACACAAAAAACGGCAAACCTTCACGCAGGTCAGTCATAGGTAAAGTTTGGTGATCCCACTAAATGAAAGTGCCGGTCCTAACCGCACAAATCATGATAGAAGAAACCGAACTAACCTATTGACAACCACGCGTCGAACGGTTAACCTATTCAAAATACTTAGAAAATTTCTAACGGAAGGATGAGGAAAACCTCCACGCAGGTCAGATATAGGTGAAGTTTAGCCATCCTACCAAGTGCAAGTGACGGTTTTACCTGCATAATCATGAAGAAGGAAGCAAAACTTCAACCTATTATCTACCACGTTCAAAGGTTAACTTACTCTAAACACTTAGAAAATTTCTAACGAAAAGATGAGGAAAACCTTCACGCAGGACAGATATAGGTAAAGTTTAGCCATCCTACTAAGTGCAAGTGACGGCCTTATCCGCACAATCACGAAGGAGGAAGCAAAACTTCAACCTATTATCTACCACGTTCAAAGGTTAACTTATTCTAAACACTTGGAAAGTTGCTAATTTAAACTAAAGTATGCACGAGCAAGTCATATAACGTTTATAAAGCAAGTCATCCATTGAAAGTAGCGGTCTTACCCGCACAAAGATTTATATTTCATAATAATTCATTACAAGAATGGCCGGGTAACTACCCACCTACAAGAATATAAATCTATACAATGTAAACCTATCCTAACAGTGGGAAGGGATCTTAAGGTTCAAGCTTCAGGACCACTCCCTCCAAACCCACTTGTACCCGCACCATCAGTTGGCTGTGGTGGTTCAAGGAAGGTCTTTAGAATGGCTAGCCCATCATCAGCAGCAGCAACTTCGTTCACCTTCTCCACCACCGGATGCGGGAAGGCGGCATACTGGTTCACTGCTTGGTCATATACAGCTTCAGTATCCACATCATATAAAGGGAAGTTGGAAGGCGGGATGCCTTTCTCAACGAACCCTAGACCAAGCAGGAAGCCGGCCTTTTCCCCATCCTCATGAGAAGCGTTGAGGGCTGCGCTCATGGCATCGTCGTATGATGTGTCCGTGAAGACTCGATGCACAACCTACAAGAAAAAATACAAGTATCAAAACCTTTTCTATTTACAAAGAAAAGCATAAAGATATTACGAAATTACGCATACCTGAGACAACGCTTCTCGAAGAAGCCATTCCTTGGCAACCAGAGCCTCCTGGAGGGCAGCTTGAGCTTGGTTACGGGCGCTTTCGGCTTCACTTTTGTTAAGGTTGGCGAGCAACACTTCCTTAGCAGCAGCCTCTTCAACGCCCTTTAGCTTCCGCTCAGTATGGTCAAGCACGCCCCTCTGATCCAAGATCTCTTGGAGCTTCTTGGCGTCTTCCATAGCCAAGGCATCATGAGCCTGCTGGAGCCTCTCTAGCTTGGCTTTAAGCTCCTCATTCTCAATGCGTAGAGGCTCAGCAACAGCTTCAGCCTTGGTGGCCCTCTCAGTTGCGTTCCGTGCAGTTTCCTTAACCAGCCGAAGCTGTTCGTTAACAGCTTGGGCAGCCTTGGAACGGGCCTCGAGACGGGCCTGAACTTCAACTTCAAGGGCCTGGAAGGCCTTCTCCTTTTCCGCAGCCACTGCAGCAAGCCTCTTGTTCTCCTCCCGGATGGCCTGCGCCTGAGCCACTTCCAGGCTACGCGCTGTCTTTAACTTGTCGTTTTCACGACAAAGTAACTCGACGCGCGGCTGCATCCGGGCAAGGAGAATCCGCAATTCATTCGACAGCCTACCCTCCTGGTAGCTGGACATGGCTTCCCCCAGCGCACCGGCGGGGGCGGCGTGGCGCGCCCATTCGACGCATTCTACAGGCGTCTGAAGGGTTGTTCCTCGGCGGATGTTCCATCGTGGAACATACACTTCATTGGAATCCGACACTGCAAAAGCAAAAAGCAGTTAGGAAAAGATGATATAATATATATATATATATATATATATATATATATATATATATATAAAGGCCAAAATAACACTACGCACCTGTAGGGTCGACGACAGGCCTGTAGCCGCCAAACCCATCACCCGAACCTAACGGATATCCATCCAAGAGGTCAGGCAGATGGGAAGGAGGCAGAGATTGGCTTGACGCCCCAACCCCGGACATACCTGAAGGACCGGCCGTAGTCGCCGGCGCCGGAGGATGCATAGCGGAGGCCGCCGCGGTAGAAACCAGCGGAGGTGAACTCACCAGAGGTGAACTCACAACCGCGGCCGTGGCTGCGGAAGAATCCACATAAACATTCACCGCCGGCTCAGTGAAAGAATCAGTGAATATGGCACTGACAGCCGGCGGAGATGTCGTCACAGTTGGAACAGTTGGCTCAACTGGGCGAGCAACTGAACCAACTGAAGCAGGCGCAGCCGCCTGGGTCATCGCCTCAGGTAGGTTGACCAAGCCTACCGTCATGGGTCCGGAGGTGCTCCTCCCCGCTCCACCCTGGAATGCGGTAGCATCCACGCCTGTACAAAAAAGATATAAGTATAATGGCGGAAAGATATGAAGTTAAAAGTAAAGGAAGTTTGTACTTACGGGTTTTCTTGAGCCTAAAGGTGCGAACAGGCGGGGACGAACCCGATGGAGCCGGCCTCTTCACGCCGCTCACTGTCGTCGTCCTGGGCTGCTCGGAGGTGACAGTCGTCTCAGCCTCCGGAGCAGTGGTCTTATCACCACCTGGGTTCCCCGCCGCCTCCTCGCTCTCGGTCTCCGAATTTGACCGGTTCCCCGGATCGGCAGTGGAGGCAACCTTCGCATTCCCCTTCCCGCCGGCAGCCTTCTTTTTCCGCACCAACGGAGGACCATCTGCGGATTGCTCATCAGAAGATGACAAGATTAGAGGAATTCCAGCAGAGGTTTCAGCATTGAGAGGTTGAGGGTTGAATAACTCCTTACCTGGCCGCGTGGCGCTCAGAATGGGGTGGCCTGGCGGGTAGACCTCCACAAACCGATCCCTCGTTTGCTCCAAGATGGGCAACTCGTTCTCATCGAGAGCACGAGTACCCATCCGAGCGGGACCATCAGCCTCCCGCGGATGCAGGAGCAACTGTAAGTCGTTTCCCTCTGAAATAAAAAAAAAGAAACAGTTAGAAGAAAAACCTATATCAACAAAGAAGACAGAGCATACCGTAAGGGACAGAGTTCAAACCGTATTCGAGGACGATGGGAATCTGTGACGCCTCCTTCCACACCCGGCTCATCCCGAGCATCGCCATCCCAGACTCCTCAAAGCGGTACACCGGAGTCTGGACCCGGGAGATCTTCGCGAACCACTCCGCCTCCTGGTAGTTGAGGGCGTGAAGGGCGGGGAGTGCTCTCCCATTCTTAAACGTCATCGCAAGGGGGACGACGCGAGCGGAGATATAAAAAAACTCCCGCTTCCACGACCGAAGACTGCGCTCGGTTGCGCAGATCTTCAGACCCTTGATCCGATTGACCAAGGTATACCACCCCTGGATGCACCTCCAAGAATAGAAGGTCATCAGTCGGTCAACATGGGGCTCCACGCCCAGAATGAGGCACACCCACTCAAAGTGGCGGATCTTGGCGATCGCCATCGGGTGTACCTCCGTCAAATGCACACCGTGCCTCTCCAAGACACGGTATACAAACTTCGTCAATGGGAATCTGAGATTCCCATAAACGAAGAATGCGGCATACACCCCTATTTTGCCCTTGGGGGCATCGTACACCGTCTGGTGTGGCTCCGGAAACTCAGGCTCGAACGACTCGAGCATGAACTTCCGGACGATGTACTGAAAAAGCTCGGTCGGAAGAGCACACTGGCACTCGCCAGCAGTGCTCTTGTCGTCCTTTTCGGACGTCGACGTCGGGTTCTCGACGAACAACTCAGACTCCTCGGCAGTGGCCTCAAAATCACGGGTAGAAGACATGTTTCGGATGTACAGAAAAACGATTTCAGAAGAATGCTCGACGGAATAGTGAGTATTCGCCGGAAATCGTTTAGAAGATGAAGAGAGAAGTGAAAGTGTGGACTAAGGTGCACCATCTCGCCCTTTATATACTCATCGCAATTAATGCGATGAATTTAATGCGGAAGAGAGAGAAATCGTAGGTGCAATGAAACTATGACACGTGGCAAAGAGCAAGCTGGCAACAGCTGTTGAAAGGACGCGTGCCATTAATTTCGCGGCCACGCGCCCGAAAAATCGCGCCCACGCGCCTGGAAAAGCGCCTGGAATGACCATATACTGTCACGTCGCCATAACTTCCTGCACGTCCTGACACTGTCAGAAGAAACCGTCGGACGACGTTTCAACAGTTTGGACTGTTCTTATCCTTTCACCAACTCTTCGAATTTCAAAAAGATTCAAAAGTAAGCGGGAAAATACCCCTTACCTTGGCAACCAAGAAACTATAAGACAGGTGCGAGTACAGTGTTAAGGCAAAACCCTTCACATACTTAGCACCTACAGGGAATTGAAGCCAAGAATACCTCGGCAACCAAGTAACCATAAGACGGGTGCGAGTACAGTGTCAAGGCAAAACCCTTCACATACTTAGCACCCGCAGGGAATTGAAGCCAGGAATACCTTGGAAGTAAAGTAACTATAAGACGAGTGCGGGTACAGTGTCAAGGAGAAACCCTTCACATACCTAGCACTCCGCAGGAAATTGAAACCAAGAAGGATCTTCTGGGCAGTGCTTGCGGAAACGGGAATAACATCCCCGCATAGCGGGAACGTCGAGAACTAGATTGTTTGAACCTCCAAGATGGAATTGGTTGTTTAAACATAATTGATCACTATGTTCAAAACTACCAAAACCTCATGGAGAATCTACACAAGTGGAACTCAACGCTCCTGACTTGCGAGGAGGTTACAGACCTACCCGCATCACACCCAAAGATCAAGCAGAAAAGTCGGGAATTTCTGCACGTGACATTAGGACTTCCGCGGGAAGAATCCCCATGGAAAACCTTAAAACTAAAACCTTTTCAAAACCCCTTGTTTAAGTCCAAAAGTTCACCTCACTTATTAACAATTCATGAGAAGAACATTGGACTCGGGGGACTTGAAGAGGTAGGTCCCAGCAGAGCCCAGTTGGACCCGCAAGACTCACCTTGAAAAGGGACGTTTGCGCAGTTGAACCCGCAAGACTCCTTAACGGACGTCTGCGCGGTTGAACCCGCAAGACTTAACTTAAAGGGACGTCTGCGCCGAGACCAACTGGATCCGCAGGACCTACCATGCTCAGAGACGTGACGTCCTTACGCGCGGTACGCAAGCTGTTCCCGCAGGAAAAGCCTCCCAATGGTGAAGTACTCTGCCTGTTCCCGCAGCTGCGGATACAAGCCATCAGGGAAGGCTACCTGCGCAGCAAAGCTACACGCACAAGGCACTTAGCTCTCATAATAATTCAGTAATGTCACCTGAAGAAGGAATGAGCAAAGCCGGGAATACTCCCGCCCAAATGAGCCAGTCCGTACGATACTGGAGGATCTTTTGTACTGTACCTGACGAGGTATGAACAAAAGATCTGACCAAAGATACGACAGCTCACTGACAACAATATGACGAGCAGCACGCTCTTGTACTGTATGTCACTATTAGCCGCTGCCTACTCACCAACCTGTCGGAGGACGTGCATAGCCTGCAGTTGGTGGAACAGGAATAGTACACACTATCAGCCGCTGCCTACCCACCAACCACCAGCATGGCATGTGCGTAGCCCACAGTTGGCAGAACATGAACACTATTCAGCCGGCTGTACCTTCTTGGAAACCTACCTTCGGCTATAAATACTCCAACACCTTGGAATGGTATATCATCTTATATCTTGTATCTTATCTCATATCTCGATATATTACCTGATATCTGCTCTAGTCATTCTCTTAATATACACTTATATTCAAGAGCAATCTAGTCTGATTCTCACGCCGGAGGGTGGTCACAAGGAGGTACCCCCCCTTCTCAGTGACGAGCTCACGGTGTCTGTTTTGCAGGTTATCAGAAGAACCATCTTTGCCGGATCTAACCCCTCGTGGGAAACATCTATTTAACCCCATATTATCCGTAATCTGCCCGGGGTCGATTAGTGTTTCTTCAGATGGCTTGGGGGTTCCATAACATCCCGGTTTTTATAATGTTATACTATTCAAATATTAGTCGTAAACACTCACTTAAAGATTATAGCTTGCCTCTTATAAAAAATACTAGCTGAATTACTTGTATACAATAAATAAATAAATAAATATATAAGCAATAGTTATGTTTTATGACAATGGAACCATGGTGTCCTATATAAGATAACTAAAACCTTAGTGGGTGGTTAAAATAATGATTTAGACAACTAAGGTGGCTAAATGATAAAAAAAGGGTGGTTAAATTAAATGTTGAAGTTGTTAGAATGAAAGATACATGTTGAATTAGGTGTATTATGTTAGTGTTTGAATGTCACGTTATAGATGCACGGCCACTAGGTGTTTGTTTTATTATGATGAGTAGTAGTAATTAGATGTATAACATTAATGTTTATTGGGTGTTTAAAAGTGGCATTTGGTTGTATTAAAAAGGCTAAAAATATGCTGCTCTCTTGTGAATTTGAGTGAACATCTGTAGCCTATAAAGCATTGCTGAGGTTAAGGCTTCAAGTTTATGATGAGGCTCCATTGTTAAAAATTATGTTACCTGAATTTACGAGGCAGTGATGTGTATCCGAGCCTATGATTATGTTCGTTATATCGATATTACTGAGGTTCGGCAATGGTGATGACTGGCTTGGATTGGCAACTGAGATGGCTTCACACGACCAACCAAATATATTGCCTCTACTTGATTCTGACCCGGTCTTCCGTGCTCGCCCTTAGAACTCACTCTTAATAAAAGATCCTTTTTATTTTTGGTGTCTTCATGACTGACGAAAGAGCTATACAGTTACGAATCAAGATGCTGAACTTAAAATTATTTTCAGTCTCTACCTCTCAATTTTGCTTCAAAAGTGAATAATTAACTTGATTCATAACATAAAGGATTAGTCATTTTTTTAAAATCCTTTTAGAAATTCAATAAATTCCAAAATAATTTCATAGCACACAAGAATGTTGGTTGGTAACTGTATAGCACTTTCATTAATTGGTAACTGATTAACTTTGATCTATTTGGATGCGCAGACTTTGTGTGTGCTTCACATTGTTATTTGTCTACTGGAGGTTCGCTTGGAGTTGGAGAGTTTTTGCAGCATCTTTAAAATCTAGCTTTCACCTCTTCAATTTTGTTATCTATAACATGGTATATTATCAATCTAAACGGCATGGGAGTAGACGGTTTTGAATGTGCAATGTTACATTAACCATATGACCTGCCCTATAATACTGTTGATTACAAGTTATTCTTTGACGGTTGGCGCTAGAGTTTATTTTGTTTCAGTCTTAGCAACATTACCTATTTTACCGACAAAGAGTCTTCCTGAAGAGTTCGACTGTCAAAGTTACTTTTAACAAAATGGTGGTACATCATGGCGCTGTTACTTCCGTTAAATATCAGGTATGTAATTCTTATATCAAATTATGATTGAAATTATGATTTCTTAGTACATAAAAGGGATATCTCCGAGAATTCAAATACCTCGGCTGAGCCGAAATAAAAGGGCCACCATGTATTTGACCATTTATCAAATTAGTGAAGGTTTTGCAGAGTGTGAAACCATGGAACGATGGGCTGTACATGTAGAATTTGTAACGGTGCATGTTTTTGTAAAATTTTACATTTATATCTCATTAGTGAAGGTTTTGTAGTTGCTTATTTGAATTTCTTTTATTGGTAGTGGTTGAATTCGAGCCGTTAGAGATGATAGACAATTTGAGTTCGACTAAATGAGCCGACTCAGTCTTCTTAGAGATAAAAGACACGTTTGAGCTGTTAAGAGATGCATCATAAGCCAAATCGACCTATTAGTGATAAAACATAAGATGAATTAACCGGTTACATTACTTAAGTTAGTGCTTGTGTTTTAACTTTTAAGCATTCTGTTTTTATAGATACGAATACTTTTTGTAGATATTGATACTGAATGAACTGTAACCATTGCAATGGCTGTAGTAACTGGGCGTTGGAACTCGGTAGGGTCGGGTATGGCTAAACCAGCTTTAGAAGAGGTGCCGGTTCAAAACCTGGGTATGAATCATAACATGCTTTTTCCCCATCTCTACCACATGGACTATTAGTGAGCCATTTCTGGCCGTCTATAGCGGCGACGGTGGCTGGTACTTTGTGTTGAGTTTTCTATCTAGGCTATGATGACGCTACGTTATTAGGATGGCGACGTAAGTTGCAACCATATTGGAGATCTGAGCCACAAGTAATTTAATCCACATTTCAAGGTTTTTTTTAGTTTTGTTATTTATCTGTTCTGTTCATTTATGTGAAACAACCAACATTAAAAACTTTGAATTACTTTGTCAATTTTCAAAGGCATGATGATCAAATTCGAGAAAATTTGACTGACTCTCGATCACCGAGATATGAGCTTCAACTATGGTGGGGGTCGAAATACCAATTTATATTTATTTTTGATTTCTCATTATTTGTAACCATTAGTGTAAAGTTTCTATTTCTAGAGCATCATTATAAATTAATACTATAGATTATATAAAAATCAAAACAAGAGGCTTTTTAGAGTATTTTATTTAAATTATTATTTTTTGTTTAAAGTAAGTTTTTTTAAATATCTTTATTTTACAAATATACTTCATGGATTTAGTTATGATATCATAACGAACTTTATTGATACCGATTGAATTCGCGTTGACTAGTTGTAGTAACACCCGAATTTTATTGATATTTATCGTTTTTCTTTTAAAATTTAACTAAGTTCATTTTTTGAATTTATTTTTTGGGTTTGAAAGCCAGTAACGTAATGAACCTAACCGATTGAGTTCGTGTCGATTTAATCATAAGCTCTACGTGATTAACTGATACCGAGTAAATTTGCGTCATTGTGTCGCCGCAACAAGAGGGTTATTTTTTTAATATTTTTTATAGGAAAGTGCAATAGTGCATTCAACAAGAAAATTAACTATTTAAATACCTTAATTGCACCTCTCCCAAACCCTGATGGCAAAAACAAATAAAGCCTTTGCTTTTTTAATGAAGGAATTTAAAATCATTTCTTGAATAATCACCCAAGACCCTAACCGCTCCTTTCTTGCCAACGGGAACAACTGTTCCTCCACTGCATCACCAGATTCGATATTTTCTGGGCTTCTTGCCACCGAAAACCACCATCTGATTTCCTCCACTCCACCCACCTCTGATCTCAACATCCCTAAATGTGTGTTATTATTATGTCTTCAAATACTCTGTTTCTAGGTTTCTTTCAATTCGTGATTACTATTTCTAGGTTTCTTTCAATTCTTGATTACTGTTTTGTAGGTGGAAATGGATCGGATTTCTCAGCTCCATGGAAATGTGGTTGATCATGTATTCTGGTTCCTTAGTACTTTTGCTTGCCCTCCGAAAGATCTTGTTTGAATGAGCGTATGTTCTAAGACCTGGCTTAACCAAACTACTTCTTTCCCTGTTCTGGAATTCATTATTAATAATTTTACATCTAGAATCAGTTTTTTCAAGTATGTTGACTATGCCACGTTAAGATTTTCCAGTCAAAATATGACTGCACACAGGCTCATTCTCATTACCGATATCCTGGAGCCTACAGAATTAGATGTTGTTGACAGATGCATTCGATTAGTTATTAGGAATGGCGTGCAAGAGTTGATGATTGATATTTTTAACACAGCAAAAACTTTGAACTACCAGTTGCCGAACACGTTCTTATCTGTTTCTATGTTAAAATTTTTGGTCATAATTGGCTGTGATTTCCCTTCTGCTTTGTTGCCTGATGATTCTGTCAACTTGAAGTCATTGGTTCTTTTGGAACTCATGAATGTCAATCTAGACGGTGAAATGATAAAATATATCGCACTTAACTGGCCTGTTCTACAAACAGTTCGTATGATTTATTGTACCGGTTTCACCGGCTTTTGTGTTTCAGGGCATGAAAATCTTGAAGCAATTGACATTTATTACAACACTCCGCTTAAGATCATCGATATAGACGCTCCTAATCTATCACGTCTTTGGATAACAAATTTGGATGGAGTAAGGGTACCACAAATTAATGTGGCTTCACGCAAAAAGCTAACAACAATGACTTATATGGGCCATTCCTTACCAATATTAAGAGGTTATACCGACTTCTTAAAGAATTTCCCGTATGTCGAAAACTTTTGTTTATGTAGGCTTAGTGGAGATAACAACGTAAAGCTATCAAGTCGTACCTTGAGGAAGCTGATGGCACAACCCATACATGATTGTAAAGATATTGAGCTCGTTACACCGAAGTTAGATTTATTTGTTCATTCCACTAGCATTATGGTCAATTATTCTTTGGTAATGGATTTAAACCATTTGGAAGCTTCTATCAGATGTGAGCTCCGTCATCAAGTAGATTCCATTTGGTTCCACAAATTAAGAGTATTTGTGGGCAAGGAAAACGGGTTTAGGGAGGTTTGTATCTTTCAAAAACTTTTGATGGTTGAAAGGATTTGTAAAGAAAGAGATGCTGGTAGTGAAAGAGATGTTTACTGAATGAGTGAATAATACAAAGGTAGGAACACCTATATATACAAGTGTGAAACCCTAATTACTATCAAATATGGGCCCATGGGCTTTCTAGCTTACTATATGATGGGTTGTAACCCAAATACACAAATATATTACTAATACTCCTCCTCAAGTTGGTGCATAGATGTTAATGATGCCCAAATTGTTACAAATAAAATCTATCTGAGTTTTCCGGAGAGGTTTAGTGAGAATGTCTGCTAGTTGAAAGTTTGTCTTCACATGAACTGGATGAATGGATGGTGTAGGATCCCCGGACGGATCACACGAGATATCCCGATATACACAGGTGCGGAATCCCTGTGTAGATCGTTACGGACGTAGAACACAAACACACGAATACGATACGAACAAACACACGTTATATTAATAACTCAACACGTGATATAATCACAGTTACAGACTCTCGACCTCACGTCACTTGACTCACTGATTTACACGAACAACTTCTACCCTTAAACGATAAGCCGTAACCTATATAAATACACGACAACTTCGCCTCAGGCGAAGTTGTCCATAACTTCGCTTGGTTAACAAGTTCGCCTAAGCGAACTTGTCAACAACTTCGCTTGGTTAACAAGTTCGCCTAGGCGAACTTGTCAACAACTTCGCTTGGTTAACAAGTTCGCCTAGGCGAACTTGTCAACAACTTCGCTTTAAACAAACAAATACATAAACAATATTACAGACTCGATTACAGACACTAGACATATGAACTACTGACATTTATGCACCAACAGACTCCCCCTTTGCAGTAGCTTCATATCTTGATCTTTCAGCTCTTGTCTCGTAATCCTGTAACTTCAAGCGTGCACTCCTTCTCTAACGCACACCGACACAACCCTTTGATATTTCCTTGCTTCATCCTTCCAAGCAGGAATATAAAAGATCTTTTTCTCGTTAAGCATCTTCAGATCAGCTTGCGATAAGTTAACAAGATGCATCGGATCGTAAACTCTAAGGATCTCTTGTTCATCCTCATCTTCCATCACTGCCTCCGCTGTCTCACAATCAACGAACCACCACTTTAGGTCTTTGAGCACATCCTTGGGCATAAGCTTCATCGGTACTTCTTTAAGGCACCGGATTGGTTTATACTTCATAACCATCCAAGGCTTTCCATCAGCTCTCAAACCTCTATCCTTGTCTTCAACAAGTTTCCCTTTCTGTGGTTTCAACAGCTCAAACTTCTTTTCCTTTATGCTCTCTTTCCATACGATTTTCCCTATGACTCTAGCCATATTATCATCACTTCGATTGATCAACCCCAATCTGGCTAAGTCTTTAACCTCACATTCAGGCAGTGTGTTTAACGATCTCAACATTCTTCTAAGGTACTGAACTCCATCATATCGTTTAATCACGAAGAGCCGCAACTGCTCATCATAAATCCAGCATATAATCCCTTTCTTTGCTTCAGCATAGCCCTTAATATTGTAACTCTTTTTGAACATGGTAGGGACTGCCGGTTTCTTCATTTTGACGAACCATTGAGCGTATCCTTCCTTCCACCTCGGCTGCTCTTCCCATTCAGTATCTTCAACTGCCGTCTGATCACCCATATCGGCCTTCTCAACCTCTGGAATGTCATGTTCGACATTTTCCTCTACTATCTCTCCTTCCTCAATCTCATTCTCAATCTCAATCTGCTCACCGATCTTCTCAATCACATCACTCGGCAGCACATCTTCATCAAACAACACATCATCGCTGAACATATCATCATCTAGTTCTTTCAACGCATCAATCACGTCATCACCTATATTCTCATCATCAACCAACACCACATCATCACCACCAGAACCACCAGCCGCGTCGGCAGACTCCCCCTGAGCTGTGGAAGTACCAAGAGCTTGAGAAGTTCTTGGCAGCTCACCACCTGCATCTTTCGATGCATTGGGATCATCGTCTCTGTCGTTTTTCTTCTTCGTCCTGAGCTCGTCGCCTTTACAGCTCATCTCCCCCTGAGATGCCAAGAACTCCTTCAAGGCATCTATAATTTTCCCATGCTCAACCAGGAGGGATGACTGTAGTTTATTTGCTTCTACTAGGCGTTGAATAGTCTTCGATTGCTCTGCCACGATCCGCTCTAGTGAAGCTATTCTCTCTGAGTCTGACATAGGCGTAGGCGAGACATCAGAAGCAGGCGTAACCGCTGGTGGTACCATACCTGATAACCCTGCAGTAGTGACGACCGTTGACTCTACAAATCGTGCAGCAACCACCGACTGAGTAAGCGTTGGAGGTGGTAGAGACACGATCTCCGGAGTCGACATCTGGATAGTAGTGGTAGATGGAATGCCAGCAGATGATGTAGCCACCACAGGAACATCCGCAGTGCTTATACTTGTAACCTGTACAGAAGTAGGAACGATAGACATACCAGACAGTGCAGCCGGAGCGAAACGTACCATTCTTGAAGTCTCTCCAGCTCCCATACCAGCACCTGTCCTTTCCCGTCTTGATCGTCTTATCAGCTTATGTATATCTTCTTCCTCTTCTGACTCATCATCATCCTCCGTTCTCTTTCTCTTCCCAAACGTTCTCTCTCGAGACACCATCAACCGTCTCCCCTCATCCATGATCTCATCCAAATCTGAGTCAGCCATCGACGTAGCTGCTCTAGTAACACTCACACCCGAACCCTGTGCAGCAGAGACCTGCACCTCTTCCAGCGGATCAACCCGGTCCATATCAAAGTAATCTTGACCACCAAATACTTCATCAAGATCAATATTCTCCTCAGCCGTCACAATAGGCACAGCAGATGCAGCTTGAGTTGCTCTTGCCTGTCGCGGTTGAGGATCTCTGAACTCGTCCCCACCAGCAGAAACATACTCTGGGTTGATTAAAAACCCAAACAGTGGAGTATGCCTTGGACGCCGCTCAGGCTTGCTCCTCGCACTCGAAGTGCGGCATTGAGCGAAGATACGCTTGCTCACAGATTCCACGTATCTTATTGGTCGTCGCTGAGGTAGATTCGGAGCCACATGGTTCAATATCATCTGGATGAAACGTGGATACATAATGAACCGCTCCCGAGCCATCGCCCTTCTCTGTCTATCGATCTCGTAAAAGACCATCTGACTAAAACTATAGCGTTTATTGTAAGTCAGTGAAGTCATTGCGGACTGCATGGTCGCACCCATACCATCAGTGCCCGCCTTCCTTCCTGACATGCAAACTATCATGACGTGCATAAGGAAGCGCCACTGACCAAGTAGAAAACCCTTCCGTCTCTGTGAATCGCCTAATGGACCAGAATAGCCCATTCGGAGAAACGCTCCATCACGAAACGGAGCCACAAACTCAGTTGGGTCGTCCCTCGTCTCTTCTCCAAACCGTAATGCCACCCGAATCTGTTCAGAATTGAACTGAACCTGTTGATTGTTCACAGTCGCTCGCATGACCGGGGGCTATTCTACCGTCTGCCAAAAGTCTTCGATATTTGGTAAGGATATCGGCAGAGTCGTCGTGATAGCATGAAAAATCCTCGAGCGTATGAGGAAAGTAATAATCTCGCGGTAATCCTCAACGCCGCTCGCTTCCGGGTCAAGAGTGATGTACATATTGTGACCCGGGAAAAATTGCCGTTGGTTATCACCATCGTCTCCTCCTGCACCTCCAGCACCAGCTACTGCAGCCATATCTGCAACAAACGAACCAAGTTAGATAAACGTTAATGAATAACACAAGTTCGCTAGTTACCATGAGCGAAGTTGTGATAAACTCTGTATAGGCGAAGTTAAAGATGAGGCGAAGTTGGGAACAACTTCGCTTCAGCTTTAAGTTCGTCTAATTAATATTAAGTAAAAATGATCCAGGCGAAGTTAATGGTAACTTCGCCTCATCACAACATCGCCTCAGGCGAAGTTGAGCCTCAGGCGAAGTTACGGATAACTTCGCCGAAACCCTAAGTTCGCCTGAACTGAAACGGCGACAGTGAGGTTTGAATCAAACATCGGAAAATCTGGGATTTTGGTTAAGTTTGAAGATCAAGAACCCCAAAAAACATGGTTTTAAGGTTTTCTAGACGATTAGAATGGTTCTTAACGCGTAAACACAAGATTTGAAAATCGGTTTTTAAATTCCGATGGTCCGAGGTTTCGAAATCGGTCCAAACGACCCCTGATTAGCATGAATGAACATGGAATATATGATAAATCAACATCTCGAACCTTGAATCTTAATGAAATCTGGGAAAAATAACTCGGAATCGAAATAAACAATAAGTTCGCCGGAAAATCAGTAAGTTCGCCGGAGAATACGGATAAGTTCGCTGTTTTTGAAAAGTGATGAACAGTTTGACTCTTGAACATCCTTATATAGGGTCTGGGTTATACAGGCGAAGTTACGGATAACTTCGCCTAGGCGAAGTTATTCACAACTTCGCCTGTTTAACAACATCGCCTGTATTTACAAAATCAAACCTTATAATTTGAACATTTTTCAATTAATTCTTTAAAACTTCCCTTTAAGAAATAAATGACATGATCAATTCTAAGTAACCAGTTAAAAAATCATAAAACTATCTAAGTACAAAAACTTTAAAAATTTAAAGTATAAGGGATCAAATTTCAGTCTAGTTAGGGACTACCACGTTTTAGAAAAGATCCGAACAGGAATCATACTAACTACGTGACTGTCACATAGATCCGTGTTTAGCTGTATTATGACATATAGAGACAGGTTGTAAGCAGGTATAACTTAAAGTGGTTTTCATCGTGTCTGTGATACGAGTTAGGTTCGATTAAGCCTCAAAATTTAAGTGGGCAACAACTCAGAAATATTGATGCCTCCTATCTATTCTCAAAGCGTATTTGGCTTTCCCCAAGTCACCCCGAATTGACTTCGACCCATAGTGTCTGATTAAACTTGTAAGTATTCTTGATCTGCTTCCCGTTCTTCTCTCTTACTCAATGATTGTGAAGTCTTGATTTGGTCATCTCTAAAATGTTTCAATAACTCCAAAAAATTTTTTTTTATTTTTTATTATTTTTTTTTATTTTTTTTATATTTTTTTTTCTTTCGAATAAACATAGACTTCAAAGTAGAAATTAACTGCAAGTCCCGAATCTGGATCACTGCAGTATCTTGAGACGCTATCTTCACGGGAATCAGAACACTTACGGGCTCGTGTATGACTGGGTAATCACCTTTCTGCCTATCATTCGGAAAGATATATATGAAGACATGCAAAACTCTTAAGGAGTTTCCACGTAAAATCAAGTAGATTTAGTTTGTATCACGTCTACTTTTACGCACCATAAAAAGTTACCATGACATACAATGACTGTTCTAAAGCCTTTTAAGCCTAATAACTTCACTAGTTAAGCACACAGAATTAGTATATCTATCATTTTCCATGGTTGGATCAATTTTCTGTTAAACATGGCTAACGAACTTCTTACGAAGTAACAGACTTGAAAAGTAATTTCATTTCCCATAAAATTTTTGAATTCTATCGCCCCGATCGATTCAAAGTCTTCAGGTAAACGGCTATCCCGAAGATCCAATGAATCAGCTGGACCGACCACATACTAGTATGTGTCCTTCTAACTAATTATGATCGACTAATTTTCAGCGAAAGAATAAAAACTCATCATAACCGCCCCGGTCACTTTCAGTCATCTGGTTAATGGCTATCCTCATATTCTATAAGGACCAAACATATCCTAAGACATGTCCTTCAAACTGAGGTAACCGACATAATTTTAAGCGATTAGTGACGTTTTTTTTTCTTTTTTTTTTTTTTTTTTAAATACAAGAAAAGCATGGTTACTCGGGATTGATCATCCCATTCAGTTCAATAAGGTTTTGAAATCTGGATTTGTCAAACGCTTTAGTATATAAATCAGCGAAATTATCAAGCGTATCCACCTTTTCAAGCACAATCAATTTCTTCTCAGCACAATCCCGTATAAAATGATGACGTATGTCAATATGTTTAGTTTTACTATGTTTCACGGGATTGTTAGTTACTGAGATAGCAGCTGTGTTATCAATGCAAATAGGAGTAAGTAAGAAATTCAGACCATAGTCGCGCAACTGTTGTTGAATCCAAAGAACCTGAGAGCAGCAGTTGGATGCTGCCATGTATTCTGCCTCACAGGTTGAAATTGTGACTGAAGTCTGCTTCTTGCATTGCCACGACACCAATCTGCCACCAAGAAACTGACATCCTCCAGTTGTTGACTTCCGACTCTGATTGCACCCTCCATAATCAGAATCTGTGTAAGCGACCAGCTCCAAGTCTCCTCCTCTCGGGTACCACAACCCCAGCTTCGGCTTGCCCTTGAAATACCGCAGTATCCTCTTTGCAACTTTCAAATGAGATTCTTTTGGATTTGCCTGAAAACGTGCACAAAGACAAACAGCAAACATTATATCAGGCCTAGATGCAGTTAAGTACATTAAAGAACCTATTATTGCCCGATATTGAGTTGGGTCCACATCTGCATCACCGTCTAATTCAGCACCCAATTTGTGATTGATGCAGATTGGAGTATCATATGGAGAACTGTCCTCCATCTTGAATCGTTTGAGCACATCATGAACATACTTCGTCTGATGAATGAACATCCCGTCCTTCTTCTGATCAACCTGCAATCCTAGAAAGAAAGTTAGTTCACCCATAGCACTCATTTCAAACCTTTTCTTCATGACGGCTTCAAACTCCTGACACATGGAGACTTTTGACGCAGCAAATATAATGTCATCCACGTAGACTTGTACCAGCAGGAAGTCGCTTCCATCCCTTTTGAAGAACAACGTGCTATCAATTTTCCCTCTTTCAAAACCATTCTCGAGCAAGTAATCCGATAAAGTTGAATACCAGGCACGAGGTGCCTGATGTAATCCATACAACGCCTTGCTCAACCTGTACATGTGATCTAGAAAGTCTGGGTCAGGAAAACCCGGAGGTTGCTCAACATACACAACTTCATCAACTTTCCCATTCAAAAACGCACTCTTCACATCTAGCTGAAACACCTTCATCTTTTCATAAGCAGCAAACGCCAAAAACAATCTTATGGCTTCCAACCTGGCGACAGGAGCGAACACTTCGTTATAATCAATCCCCTCTTGTTGATTAAAACCCTTAACGACTAGCCTCGCCTTGTTTCTTATAATAATCCCCTTATCATCTCTCTTGCACTTAAACACCCATTTTATGCCTATCGCATGCACATTCTTTGGTTTTTCAACCAAAGTCCAAACTTCCATCTTCTCGAATTGAGCCAACTCTTCTTGCATGGCTTCGACCCACGAGCTGTCCTTTAAAGCCATTTGATAATTCTTCGGTTCAATCTGGCTTATAAAGCAGGTGTACAGGCATTCATTGATTATTCCTGTCTCCTTAATGCTTGTATAAACACAGGTGTGCTCATTCAAGCTACTTCTAGTTTGTACACCGGAGGACACATCACCAATCACATTCTCCAAAGGGTGATCTTTATGAATTCTCGTGGTCAGAACAGAACCGACATGCAAATTGTCTTCCAAGTTAGAAGAGAGCTCGTCAATGGTTGTTTCATGCTGAGAGTGAAATGGATTGAAAAATTCTTCTTCAGTCGAGGCAGCAGGGGTACCAATAGTGTTTGATGAGGAAGGTTGACATTTATCAATCAGCTGTCTTTGTAATAGAATGTCTTCCTCCTCAAGGATCATCTTCGTTGCAACTCTCTCTTCTTCTTCAGCAGTATCCAAAAACGGTACGTTAAAAGACTTGAAAAGTTTAACATAGTCGAAAAACTCAGCAGGTCCGTTGCTTGGTTTTGGCGGTTGGTAACTTGTGATGTCGGTGTTACACACCACCTCAACCTTGCTGGTCGATGTATTGAAGACACGTCTGTTAGGAGTCCCAACAACATAACCGACTAAGATTCCTTCATCGGCTACTTCACCAAATTTAGAATTTGTCTTCAAAATCGAACAAGGGGACCCGAATGGTTCAAGACCACTCAAATTGGGCTTTCTCCCATGCATAAGCTCGTAACACGTTTTATTTAGCCTCTTAACCGTTAAGACTCTGTTCAGGACATAACAGGCTGTAGCAACAGCTTCAGCCCAGAACACCACAGGAAGCTTTGAATCAGCCAGCATAGTTCTGGCTCATTCAATTAACGTTCGATTCTTCCTTTCAGCCACTCCATTCTGTTGCGGTGTATACGGAGCGCTGTATTGGTGTTCAATTCCTTTCTGAAGACAGAAGATCTCCATCTCAAAATTCTTGAACTCCGTTCCATTGTCACTCCTGATGAACTTAACTGTTTTACCCATGACGTTCTCAACTTTGGTAATCAAATTCTTCACCATTTGAGCCGTCTCATCTTTCGATTTCAGAAAATATACCCACGAATATCGCGAGTAGTCATCAGTGATCACCAAGCAGTAAGAAGTACCTCCTAGACTTTTTGCATATACGGGACCGAAGAGATCCATGTGAAGCAATTCTAGAGTACTGGCAATAGAGTTGACCTTCTTGGTAAGATGGGATTTCTTGTGTTGCTTTCCCTTCTTGCATGCTATACATTTGTCTTCAAAGTTAAAACTTTTCAAGGGAACGCCCATCACAAGTCCATTCCTGACAATGTGGTTCATCTTCCGAAGATGAATGTGCCCCATCCTCCTGTGCCACAGTTCGGATTCCGATTCGCTTGCTTTCGTCATTAAACATGATTCTTCCGTAGCCATTTCAGTAGACCTCATATCCATTACATAAGTATTTGTATCACGTGGAGCTTTCATCACTATCCACTCGTCTGGTATCTGAAAACCAGGCTTCAACACGATCGCCTCATTCTTCGTGAAATGAACAGTGTACTCCTTATCACAAATCTGCGACACACTCAGCAGATTGTGCTTCAACTCTTCTACAAAGTTCACATTCTCAAGAGTCATTTTTCCATTGGACACCGTTCCTCTTCCAGTAATTCTGCCTCCACTTTCACCGGCAAAGCTAACTCTCGCTCCTTGAACAGGTTTTAAGTCGTGCAACAAGTATTTGTTACCCGTCATGTGCCGGGAACAGCCGCTATCTACAATCCAAAGACTGTGGGCAGCCCTGTTCAACTGTTCCTGCACAATAAAGCAAAGGATTAGAATCTAGGGACCCAAGACCAATTGGTCTTGGATCTATACATTCCGTACTTCGGCTTTCCAAAGTTAGCATCTGGATAATTCCTGTCAGTCCTATTAGGAAATCTCCTTAGAAATTGAGTGTGAGGCCTTCCAAACCTATGTGTATTGAAAGTATTATATCTTGTGGTTTGGTTATTAGCATTGTTAAACTGAGGTTTGTTTCTGTGAAAACCTGAATTAGTTACATTTCGAAACTTTGAAGGGTTTTCATTTTTAGCAGTATTAAAATTACCATTAGGCTTATGCTCAGTTTTAATAGGCCTCACACCTCTGAATTTCGGCGTCAGAGGGCAATCTGCAACAAGATGTCCTAACTTATTACACCTAAAACAACACCTATGCTCCATTTTCTTTTCAAAGGTTGTTTTGGATGTCGAGGCTGTGTTACCGGCCGTTCGTCTCACATAAGGTGGGACGTACGGGTTGAGTGGAGTACTCTTTTTATAAGTTTTATCTTTTTCTCCACCAGGGGGTAACACTACCTTCTCTTTTGTCTTACCCGATTCGGACAACTTATCCGAATCTGATGAGACTGGACTCGTAACAGAAATTTTCACATTTGAAACAGGCGAACTCGTTTCGCCACTACTAACACTTGGTTCTTTACTCGTAACCTTGATTGGAACTGTCTGAGGAACTTCAAAATCAACAGATTTCTGAACACTAGGGTTAAAAGTGTAATTGTGGTTATAAGGTGGTGGAACCTCGTGATAACCAATTCCTCCCCTTTTCGCAGAGGAATCTTGACCACTAACAAGGTGATCAAGAATAGCTGAGGAATTTCTGAACTGCTCAAGTTTTCGGTTCAGTTCCACCACTTTCACCTGGTGGTCAGCAATCTGCTTTTCTCGTTCAGCAATCAGTTTAGTCTTTTCTTCTAAAACCTCATAACTTAGATCAATTACTTCAATTTTTTCAGCAAGTTTTGTTTTTAAGCTTTTAACATCTTTTTCACACGCTTTTATTTTAACTTTGTAACTGTTTTTCTTGCTTTCATAAAGTGATGATCTTCTTTAAGAGTTTTAAATTCAGCATCTAAACGAACATACTGATCAGTTATGGTAGCAAGTTGCTCAGACAAATTCTCACATTTAGTACAAATAGGTTTAGAACTTACCTCGGAGAGTTGATCCTTGTTATCTGCCATGAAAGCTTTTTCCTTACCAGTAGCTTTCTCTTCTCCGGTGACCTTCTCACATTCTTCATTCTCAACCTTAGCCATATTTGCCTGCTCAAAAGTTTCATCCGAATGCAGGTTCTAGTTGTATTCACCTGCTTCTCTAGACATCATGGCACTTAAATCTTTACTACTCCCATTGTACTGTGCAGACCTGCCTTGACCACGTTCAACTCTCTCGTTTCAGCACTCTTTAGCAAAGTGGCCGTTTTGTTGACAGTTATAGCACCTCACCTTAGTCTTGTCGAACCCAGGCCAGCCACCAACAAACTTTCTCCCTGTCTTCCTCATAAACCTCTTCACCCTCCTCACAATCATGGCCATCTGCCATTGTAGATCCATCTCTTCCATATCATCAGCATCTATTTGGTCATAGTCTTCATCCAGCATTGCTGGATCAACAACCTTCCCTTGGATATAGTTCTCATATGAAGCAATAAACGAAGCATAGAGGCCAAACTGCTCTTCAGCAGATTTAACGCTCATTGGCATCTTAGAGTAGTTATTGCTAGAAGAACTTGAAGAGCCACTACTCTGGCTTGCTGTCTGTTTAGTACCACTTGATCCACCGGCTACAAAGCAAACATCCCCATTTGAGTTTACTGACACATGCCCCTCATGTGAAGACTCGCCCTTCGCGTAGTAGGCGGCAGAATCAGTCTTTGAACTTGAATTGGAGTTTACTTTAGCACCGTACATGCCTGGATCTTGAACCTGATCCATAGATGTTTCTTTTCTTACCATATTAAGCTCAAAAGTTCTGAGCTTGTTGACAGTGGTTTCAAGATCATAAGTAGGGAAGTCCTTGTCTTCCCTCATCAGTACAGTATACATCTCCCATTTTGGTGGGAGAGCATCGAGAAGCTTCTCAACTATTTCTTCTTCTCGGTAGGAAATAGAATAGTTACTCAATTCAGTCATTAGATGATAATATAGAGTGATAATATCATCAAGAGATTCGTTCTTCAAGTACTTAAAGACTGAAACTTGAGTTTTGAGCAACTTTATCTTTGAAGCCCGAATACCTACATTCCCTTCAAATCTGTTCTCAAGAGCTTCCCAAAGCTCTCTAGCTGATGTATACTTTCTGAACGTATGGAGGATCTCCTGTGGAAGAGCCATTGTGATTGCAGCATGAGCCTTGCTTTCGGCTTCATACATCTTTTTCTCCTCCTCTTCCATTTTACTGTATTTCTTGATTTGGTCTCGACCCTCATACTCCATGACTGGTGGAATATATCCATCTTGGATGCATACCCATATTTTCGCATCCTGGTACTTAACGTATTGTATGAACCGATCCTTCCACGCGACAAAGTCGGTTCCCTTCAGCAACCTTGGGGCCTTTGTAGCTGACCCCGCTTCAACTTCCATCTTTACAAGCTCCGAAATGTTGATCGACGGCATCCTTCTTGAAGACTAAGAAACCCGAAAAATTCTGAGTAGGCGAAGTTAAAAAAATTTCCTCTGAACGGTACGGTAGGCGAAGTTAAGGATAACTTCGCTTAAGTAATAACTTCGCTGGATCTTTCTTAAATTCGCGTGACTGGGCGAAGTTGAGAATAACTTCGCTTAGGGTAAGCGAACTTAGAAAGTAGGCGAACTTGAAGAAAAATTCGCTGAGCTAGGCGAACTTGATGAGAACTTCGCTGAGTTAGGCGAAGTTGAGGAGGTAGGCGAAGTTGTAAATAACTTCGCTTCTCCTTATATCTTCGCCGAAACCCTACGTATCCTGACGGCAACTTCGCCTGATGAACAACAACTTCGCTTGACGAACTCAAACTCTCTGCAGATCTGAAAATCGGATTTTAACGAGGTTTTTGACGGTTTAAAGGCTTGAACACACTGGTAAGAGGCTAGAATGAGCAAAAACACCAAAAACTCATCCCGTGAATAGTCGAAACGGGACAAATTCTACACCCGCGTGAATATCCCGAACCACACAATCGAGCAAAAGCTCTGATACCAATTGTAGGATCCCCGGACGGATCACACGAGATATCCCGACATACACAGGTGCGGAATCCCTGTGTAGATCGTTACGGACGTAGAACACAAACACACGAACACACGAATACGATACGAACAAACACACGTTATATTAATAACTCAACACGTGATATAATCACAGTTACAGACTCTCGACCTCACGTCACTTGACTCACTGATTTACACGAACAACTTCTACCCTTAAACGATAAGTCGTAACCTATATAAATACACGACAACTTCGCCTCAGGCGAAGTTGTCCATAACTTCGCTTGGTTAACAAGTTCGCCTAAGCGAACTTGTCAACAACTTCGCTTGGTTAACAAGTTCGCCTAGGCGAACTTGTCAACAACTTCACTTTAAACAAACAAATACATAAACAATATTACAGACTCGATTACAGATACTAGACATATGAACTACTGACATTTATGCACCAACAGATGGAGGATCTGTTTGTGTGCCTACTACTCGATCTCTGATAAGGTGGCAATCAACCTCAATATGTTTTGTTCTCTCATGAAATACTTGATTCTTGGCTATGTGAATAGTTGATTGATTACCACAGTATAACCGCATCAAGTCGTTAGAAACAACCCCGAGCTCTATGAGAAGATGGCGTACCCATGTCATTTCCGATGTTACATCTGCCATAGCTCTGTACTCCGATTCAGCGCTCGATCAGGATACCGTGTGTTGCTTCTTACTTTTCCATGATACAAGATTTCCTCCAATGAACACACAATATCCGATGGTAGATCGTTGAGAGATTGGACAACCTGCCCAATCTACGTCTGAGAACCCTGATATCCGACCATCTCCTTCATTTGTGAAGGCACCCACACGACAATGACCCTGATCAGAATTAAATATACCCAAACCTGGTGTGGTCTTAAGATATCTTAAGACACGAAGAGCAGCATCCTAGTGACAGGTGTATGGTGCCGCCATAAATTGGCTCAGAACACTTACAGTAAAGGAAATATCCGGTCGTGTGACAGTCAAATAATTAAGTTTACCAACCAATCTTCTGTATCGCTCTGGATCCTTCATCGTATCCCCTTTGTCCGAGAGGAGCTTCTTTGTAGGAAACATCGGAGTATCAACTGGCTTGCAGCCTAGTAAGCCACATTCGGTCAACATATCAAGGACGTACTTTCGTTGACAGAGAAGTATTCCTTATGGAGAGTGAGATACCTCTATGCCCAGAAAGTATCTCAGTCGACCTAAGTCGCTAACCTGAAACTGAGACTGAAGAAACTGTTTGAGTTTGGTAATCTTGACCTCATCATCGCCTGTGATTATAATGTCATCCACATAAACAACTACAATAATTCTTTTCCCATTTCGGTGTCTAAAAAAGACAGAGTGATCGTATGCACTACGAGTCATCCCAAACTGTCCCATAACACTATAGAATCGACCAAACCATGCCCTGGGAGACTGTTTTAGACCATATAGAGAATGACGTAGTCTGCAAAATTTTGAGGCCTCCCCCTCAACATTGAACCCTGGTGGATGCTCCATATATACCTCCTCCTCAAGAACACCATTAAGAAAGGTATTCTTGACATCAAGCTGGTGGAGCGGCCAATGATTAATGGCAGCAAGGGTACTACAAATACGGACATAAGGCATTTTAGCAACCGACGAGAAAGTTTCATCATAGTCAATGCCATATGCTTGAGAGTATCCTTTGGCGACCAACCGAGCTTTTAGGCGATGTAAAGAACCATCCGGGTGAAGTTTTACTATGAACACCCAACGACAACCAACAATACGCTTCCCAACAGGAAGTGTTTCAAGATCCAATGTATGATTGGATCTTAGGGCCCCAATTTCCTCTTCCATAGCCTGCCTCCATCCTGGGTGAGCGAGAGTTGTGGTCACATTTTTGGGAATCGGGTAGGAATCAAGGGTAGTGGCATATGCTTGAGATTCAGTAGAGAGGTGAGAATATGCAACATAATCCTGAATCGGATAACAAGTTCAATGTCGTGGTTCTTTGTGAAAAGCAATAGGTATATCGGGTAGTGGTAAACCAGGAGGGTCATAAACAGGTGTATCGGGGGTAGTATCCAGTAAAGGTGTATTATCGGGTAAGGATGTATCAGTTAGGGGTGTTGATTGCTCGGATGCAGGTGAAGGATCTGAGGACATCCCGGAGTTATGGTCTGGTTGTGAATCAAGTGTCTATGTTATTTGACCCTTACCTCGCCTAACATATGTGAAAAGTAATGGTAGAGATTCTGTCGGTGGGTCAGAATCAGCAGAGAACGGAATTGTTACTTCAGAGACCGGATGGGTAGAGGGCACTGACACAGGAGAGGTGTGGATAATATGTGACTCGGGTATATCAGTCTCGGGAAACAAGTCATAAACTGAAGTGGAAGGCTCGAGAAAGTAAGAACATGACTCATGGAAGGTGACGTCAGAACTCGTATAGTATCTTTGAAGAGAAGGGTTGTAACACCGATACCCTTTCTGGACACGAGAATAACCAAGGAAGACACAACGAATGTCTCGAGGTGCAAGTTTACTAAGACCCGGACGATGATCATGCACATACGCTACACACCCGAAAATTTTAGGCATGAGTGGAAAGGGAGTCCCTTTAGGGAACAAGACAGAAAACGGGGTTTGACCTAGCACAAATGAGGACATACGATTTATGAGATAACAAGCTGTAAGAACAGCGTCACCCCAAAATTTATCAGGAACATGAGACTGAAACATGAGTGTGCGTGTGATATCCAAGAAGTGGCGATTTTTTCGTTCAGCAGCACCATTTTGTTGAGACGTGTACGGGCAAGAAGACTCGTGAACAATGCCATGTGTTTTAAGGTATGTAGGAAATTCATTAGAGAAATATTAAGTTGCATTATCAGTGCATAGGGTTTTAATGGATGTGTTGAACTGATTTTGTAGATAAGAATGAAACTCGCGAAAAATGGAATTAATTTCACTACGAGCTTTCAAAAGATAAACCCAAGTAGCGCGAGAATAATCATCAATGAAAGTGATGAAGTATTGAAAACCCAATGTGGTTTTAACATGACAAGGACCCCATACATCCAAATGTACATGTTCAAATATGAAATCGGTGTGTTTCGAAACTTTGGGGGGGGTGTAAGAACGTCGTTTATGTTTACCAAGCTCACATGACTCACAATGAAAATCTTTAGGGATAAGGATATCTGGTCTTAGTTGCCTCATAATTACTGTAGAAGGATGGCCTAACCGACAGTGAATCTCTCTAATAGTGGAATTACATAAATTTGCTATAGGGTGCGAAAACGGGAATATACGATATAGACCTCCTGATTCAAATCCGGTACCAATTACCCGATTTGTTTCTAGTTCACGAAAAACACAATGAGTTGGGTAAAAGGTTACAAAGACTTGTAGGAAATTTAGGAACAAATAGAACAGAAGATAGGTTTATGTTTTTCGAGTTACTTATGGACCCTATGCCGTGAACGGGGCATGAAGATCCATCGGCAAGACAGTTTGAATAAATAACATTGTATAGGCCGGATAAAGTACCTCGATTTCCAGTCATGTGATGTGTGGCTCCGGAATCGATTACCCACGATGAGTCGAGGCTAGAAAACTTACCCGGATGTGCTGAGTTGGTTTGAGGAGGATTCAATTGGGATGCAAGAAACCGTTGAATCAGATCATACTCCTCTTTGGTAAATGTATACATGTGTTTTTCATATCCCATGGTGGTATACATAACGAGATAGAAATCGGGAACTTTCAGGCGTGAACAGTAACTTCCAGCGTGAACAGTGATTCCAACGACGAACAGTAACTCCGTCAGATGAACATTGTTTCCGGCTGATGAACATTACCTTTTCCGCACGTGAACAGTGTTTTCGGTAGATGAACAGTATCTTCCGTCATGAACAGTGTTTTCCGGCAGACGAACAATACCTTTCCGCACTTGAACAGTGTTTTCCCGGCATATGAACAGTACCTTCCCCGCGCGTGAACAGTGTTTTCCGCGTGGTGAACAGTACTGCCGACAAAAAACAGTAATTTGGCTGTGAACAGTACTTCCCGGCGGGGGTGGCTGGATAGGTTTGAAACAAATCCGGAAACGGGTGTCGAGGCAAGAAAACTAGGAGCTGGATTCAGATTATACCGACAGCCTCAGCTCTGATACCATGTAAAGAAAGAGATGTTGGTAGTGAAAGAAATGTTTATTGAATGAGTGAATAATACAAAGGTAGGAACATCTATATAGTATATATACAAGTGTGAAACCCTAATTACTACCAAATCTGGGCCCATGGGCTTTCTAGCTAACTATATGATGGGATGTAACCCAAATACACAAATATATTACTAACAGGATTGAACTTGCGACTTAGACTAGAATTAGAGGTGCGCAAATCTGGTTTTTCTAATACCCGTGTCGGGTTCGGGTCGGGAAATTGTCTCTAAAAACCATACCCTGTGCATTGGGTTCGGGTCGGGTATAGAACTGGGTATTAAAAACCTTGTTTTCGGTTTTTTCCCGGTTTTTTCGGGTATAGATAGGGCTTTTAAGGGGTTGCACTTTTTTGGGCATTTTTCGGTATTTTTAGGGCATAAAGCGGGCTTTTAAGAGGTTGCACATTTTTTTTGGGTATCTTTTGATTTTTCGTATATTTTTCGTGCATAGATCGGGTTGCACTTTTTTTTGGGTATTTTTCCGGTATAGATGTGGTTTCTAAGAGGTTGTACTATTTTTTGGGTATTTTTTGAATTTTTTTCAAATATTTTTCCGATATTTTTCGGGTATAGATTGAGAATTGGAAAAACCCGTTTTCGGTTTTCGGGTATTACTGGGTACAAATCGGTTCCGAGTTTTGGTATTGAAATGCATACACTATCCGTACCATACGGGTAGTGTCGGGTACGGGTTCGGGTAGTAAAAACCGGGTATAAAAAACCCAGTTTCGGGTTCGGGGTTTTTTTGCACCGCTAGCTAGAATCACTTAAAGTATCTACCAACTGATATTTTTTAAAAAAGATAAAGCTATTTTATATAACACAAACCGAGCTACATCTGGATAATGGGTAAGCGAACAACAAGCTGCGCTGCTATCCCCTTTTGAATCGCAAAGCCTATTCTACTAAATATTAATCCTTGGTTCCTCGGGCTCTGCGAGTCACTGTGGACCACCTTCTGCACTCGCTCCAAGAAGCGAACCGTCTCGGGAGCCAGGGATCCAAATGTGTCGAAGGCAAATGAAATGAACACGTGCTGATTCTCCAAACACACCGCCTCATGCTTAGCAACCTTCCTAGATTCCGCTCTCAAAACCGCCTATCCTGGTACGAAGCCACTGTCTCTCAGCCCCACCAACGGGGACACCCAAGTGAGGTCAACACACGCATGCTTACCCCCTGCCCAGCCAAACACAAGAACGTCCGTAGGACGCATGGTAGATCTTCTCTCTCGCGGATCAGTCAGAAAGTTAACAGGTGCCTCTTTCTTGGCTAAGATCCCAGCACGCCTAAGCACATCCCATAGGACATCTCTAACCCAGTTATGACGATACTTGAATCCCGAAAATTCCTTACAGTGGAGGGCATACTCACCAAATATTTTCATACAAGCTTTTTTACAAATGGGGCATGATTCATCTGGAAGGAAAAGAGGAATCATAAGCCGGTACTTAAGAATGGCTCTGTATTCAACTGCCGACATCTGTTGCCCAAGACCTTCAATGGGCACAACAGTAAATTAATCCTGGGCATGTGCCCCCTTGAGACAAGCTAAAATTGCTTTTTGTCTCGGGGTCAAATCGAATCGCTCCTCCAAATCATGTACGTGTTTACCATAAAGAGCACTCGCCAATGTTTGTTGAGGTTTCTTGGGGGGGGGGGTCTCCTTATCAGTAAAACCGCCTAGATCAAGGTCCGGGAGAGTTGTTCCAATATTACCAAGTGCAAAAGAGTAGTCAGGATCTACCCCCATAACACCATCGTTTCGCAGGATGTGGTCCTGCAATTTCCACGACTGGGACCTGGAAGCCACAAAGGCATATGCGGAGACATCCTCAGCCGAGAAAATTCGCAAGCCTCTGCAACACATAGGGAAGGAAGCCAACCTCCACTAGAGGTCCCGAAAATGCGGTCCTCCACACATAACAATATCTTCAATTGCCCCCGCAGGCCCGCATCAAAGATGGACACAACCTCTTTGACATGGTCAGGTTGACAGGTCCGGAGCCCAAACACTAACTTAGCAACCCCCATGCACGAGCGCAACAAAAGGAGCTCACTTTGGGGGTCCCTCAGGTCCGGCGTGCGTTTCAAATGCTTGTGTAATATAGTAGATTTTAGATTTGTAAAATATGCTTGAAATTAACTGTTAACAATGCTTATATTCAAATGTATTTTCAGTATCATATATTATACCAAAATCTTGATTTACAAAATCTTAAGTAATTTTGTGTTCTAGGTTCGATTTACACCGAATTACAATCAAAATTGAACAAAGTTTTAAGTTCCTTCCAATTAACTTGCAGAAATTGACCGAGGTAGAGTTCTTACAGGAAATTGAGCTGCCGCCTTATGAACTCGACCATGCTGAGCTATGACTCGACTCCGTTGATGAATCATCCGCTCATATAGCATTTGTGGAGGCTTTTCTTTGGTGTTTCAGTCCTCAGTCTCTAAAGATCATTTCTTTAACTGATTTGGAAGAACAAAGTGATGTTATCTTGGTAAAAGTTATATCCAACAATGATTATCCGTTATTTCATTTTCATTACACTTTTGTTTTCAGAATTTGTTGTACACTGCAATTTAGTAGAGATACAATCTTTTATTTTTTTTGTTTTTTTCCCAGTTTGCGTACACGAAGCTACTTGAAAAAGAAGATCAAGGCCATACCACTATTAAGCTACTTTACAAAGGAAAAACAATTAAGGTGCCCTTTTTTATCTGGTTAACTTCATAATTTATAGACACATGTATAACACATTCTTTATGTCACTTGTTGATATCCAAACAGATTTCTTAGAAGAAGCAGACAGTTCAAGTTTTGCAGGTTTGAAGATTTAATGATGTGTTGGATTTAAGGAATCTATCTGTTAGGATGAGGTATGAAAGTGTGCAAAGATTAAAGTTTTAACAAATTGCAATTTTTGTTCTACAAAATATATTACGGTGTACATACCGGAAGTGTTCGTTTTATGCATATTATAATGCAAGGATGGTTCTAAATTTTGACAATCATGTATTACAATGGTGGCTTTTGCTTTTATTGTTCAATTTGACAATCATATATATGTACTAGCTTTTAGCCCCCGTATTACGGGGGGGGGGGGGGGGGGGGGACTTTTTACATTAGCCGTTTCTAATATTTTGAATTTTAAGTTAATTTATTATAATGAAGTTTGTAACATACTATTTTGATCCATTTACGTATGGTTATGTTCGTTTATGTTCATTTTTGGATGAAACATTGGATTAATCTACTTAATGTTATTTATCTCCTTGTGTTCAATTAACCAAATTTATTTATAATGGTTTATACTTATTTGTATTGGTTTATGTTTGTTCACATGTTCGTTTACCTTTGTTCAAATGTGCATTTAGATTTTAAATGAACGAACACAAACAAACACGTATATATATGTTGGTGTACGAACATATGATTAGGCGAGGTTTAATATCTAAATGCAATCTTTAGTCATACAATCTTTATAAAATTGTGAATCAAATTAGAGGGAAAAAAAACTAAACATGCATTTCATCAAATACTTTGTATGTATATATATACCTAAATATCAATTATATGTAATATATATGTCTAATTGAACCCCAAAATCAAAGCACTATGTTTTTCCCTCACATAATTCAACCAATTAGTGTTTGGAACATATCGAGATATACATCCAGTGATCTTTTCTAACCTCCATCATTGTGATGGCATTTCTATTAACCTTGATAATTTATAACTTGAATCTAGCCATCACTAAGTTTAGAATAATCATTCCATATCTTTTGCCATTTGATTGTTCTGACTTTACAATTTCACACATTATGTCTGCCAAAGTAAAACAAATATACACACAAGATATAAGGATCACAACATATAGTAGAAATTGAAAAAATACATGTTCGAATTAAATCATATAAGCAGTTTTTTTAACGATAGTTGACAACGGTTGGACAACATCCTTTCAAAGTATTGTTGTTCTTATTTTGGTGCATTCTGAATAAACCAGCTACAATTGAAGGAAAAACACAATAAACATCAAGTATACCAACATAGAAAGACACTAATAAACTTCAAAATGGATAAGACATTTAACTGAGATCAAACACACAAATAGTTCAAAAGTATATTCTAATGGCCACATTTATAAAACCCAATAATAATAGTTCAAAAGTATATTCTAATGTGCTTTAGTCAAAGATTCACAAAGCCAGTATCATATGAAATCCGTAAGGCCATGTTTAATATTTAGATCATGTTGCCTTTATATGTATCAAATTTACATTTGAACAAAGAGATAACATAATAGGATAGCAGAATGGCACCATCTATGCATAACAAATAAGTTTGAGCTACATAAACTGATCGTGTGTCTGGTCTGCTGCAAATTTAAAGCATAATAATTCAAAGCTTTCTTTATATTCTTTCGTCCATCATATACAACACCATCATTTACTGCAGTTTCAAAGCATAATAATTCATAAATTCATTGATATCACAACCTAAGATCAGTTTGCCAAATAACATAAAAAACAAAAACAAAGCACTACCAACTGAAATAATTACCTGTTTTCTTACCGTCTTCTCCATTACATCTCCAGAAGCATATCTTTTCCTACCCGACAGAGGTCGGTCTGATAAACCATTCATTAATAAGGTAGGCGACATATGACCAACATCCATTAAAGGTTGCTCCTAGATTCTGATTTCAATTCATCTTCACCATCTATCAATTTAAAATAAAAATTACATTGCAAGTTATAAATAATAAACTTAAAAGTGGATTTATAACGTACCGGTAGTCGATGGTGAGCTCTCAGGAGCAATTTTAGCAGCTAGTGCAAATAATGTTGCAAAAATATCCCGGTAGCGAGAGGGCAAACCTGAAATTCAATTTAAAAAGATTAGGCAAATTCATAACAATATTATAACTGAATCTAACAATATCAAACGCTTTCCGTTGAAATAATTAAATCCCTCAAGATTTGATGATTAACCAAAAATTGAGATAAATTATGATGTTTATAATCTTCCAAAAACTGAATTTTGACCTTGTGGAAGGAGTACCAAAAACCTATTATATATTGTGATTTCTGGTTCTGTATGTCTAATTGAATAACATGATGTAATTTTGATTGTAAACAAATTTAACAGGTATTGAATCACACAATTGGAAACCAAAAGTGCTGCTGAATAGCTAATATGTTTAAAGCACACATTATTAAATAATGCAAATTCATAGGTATTGAATTCACCTATGATGATGTGGTTTGCAGCACTTCATCCTGTTCATCAATTTGAAACGTGTATCTAGTTCAAAATAACATATATAAAATTAAAGTTTGACGAAATAAACAAGTGAACATCAGAATTCATGTTGTAAGTTGATGCCTGATAATTTGTTTTGACTTTTGTGGTAGGTAAAAGGCAGCCTTGGAGAGCTTTTCTTTTATATGGTCCACCTGGCACAGGAAAGTCATACTTAGCAAAGGCCGTTGCCACAGAAGCAGACTTTACATTTTTCAGGTGTTAATTCTTAATAACCATCAATTATTTCAAATGTTCTGTTATTTACAAATCCTACATAATTAACCTGGAATCCTCATTGTTAGGTTTGTTTGCTCATACTGAATGTTGCAAACTGTGGTTGGTGATATCAAACACTAGACTAGTTATGCATACATAATGATGCATTCATTCTTATGCATTTATAAACACATATATGTACATGCTATTTAAATTGTTTTCTGGTTTCATAGTGTTTCAGTTATGGATTCTTAAGTTTAAATTAAGGTTCATAATTTCTGTAGTACATAGGCAGTAAGTAAGCTTAACTTATGCGCATAAGAAAAGTTTATTTTATTGTATTTCTCTTGACTTAGCATAGACAGTTTGACTCTTATAAGAAAGGATATAGATTGAGCCAAAGGTGCCAACTATAACATAAGAATCAAAAGCACACTTCACTATATATCTCCATTTCCTGTAACTTGATTGATTTGGTTTATATATTATCATCTTTAATGTCAATCTTGAGTCTTGACACATATTCTTATGAATGTGGGCTGATTTGGTTTGTGTTTTTATTTTAATGGGGTCAAATGAGTGAAGTGACAAATTAGCTAATACACTCGTTTTTTTAATCAATTTGGTTTCTTAATATTTTGCTATTGTAGTGTGGATAATTTTTAAAATAAATGGACCATTAAGTTGTAGTTCTGTTGTAGTTATGATCTGACCACCGATCTGCATGAAGCTAACAGTATTCATATTTCTGATGATAAATATTATTTGATAATAGATACATTCTCTTTTCTTTTGAACTTATGCCTGCTTTCTTGCAGTGTTTCATCTTCAGATCTTGTTTCGAAGTGGATGGGTGAAAGTGAAAAGCTTGTTTCAAATCTTTTTCAAATGGCACGCGAAAGTGCACCTTCTATCATTTTTATTGATGAGATTGACTCTCTTGGTGGTCAACGCGGGAAGGCAATGAGAATGAAGCTTCAAGGCGCATTAAAACTGAAATCCTTGTTCAAATGCAGGTGATTAATCATCCTCAAAAAAGAATAATACTCTAATCAACCTGATCATGTGAAGTAATGAAAAGTTTCCAACTTTTGTTTCTTTCAGGGTGTAGGACACAATGATGATAAAGTTCTTGTACTTGCAGCAACAAACAGACCCTACTCTTTGGATCAGGTCTTTCTGAACTCATTTTAAATACTAAAATTCTAATAAGTTGAGAAATTATTTACAAATTATCGTTGCAGGCTATCCGTCGGCGTTTTGACAAGCGCATATACATTCCACTCCCAGATATGAAGGCGCGACATCACATCATCACATGTTTAAAGTAATGATGCTTCTACAAATACATTCATTTTTTATAGCTCATTTTATAAATATTTGTTTGTTATAAAACAGTTTCTTTGAAATCTGGATTCTAATTTATCAATAATCAGACCATTTATAGAAAATGGGCCAATATTTGAAAACATTGTATCCTGATATATGTGAGTTACTATGCAGGCGCATTTAGGAGATACTCCAAATAACTTGACTGAAAGTGACTTTGAAGCCTTGGCCCGTAAGACTGATGGATTTTCTGGTTCTGATATTGCTGTTTGTGTAAGCGGAGCTGTTATGTTTACTGCACAGATTTCACAATAACATTTTGGTATACTTATCATATCTGTCAAATCTAATAGTATTTATTTATGGATTTTGTAGGTTAAGGATGTTTTATATGAACCTGTACGTAAAACTCAGGATGCCATGTTTTTTGTTAACACGCATGACGGTTTTGTGGGTCCCATGTGGTTCAAAACAATGTGGGGCCGTCCAAACCACCATACAGGAACTTTCAGCAAAAGGGTTGGCTGCAAAGGTAACTCCTTTTTTTTTCTTGGATCAAAATTGATAGCCATCTGGTTTAAATAATCAAATAATTAGTAGTAGTTGAGTGTTTGGAAAAAAATGATTATTCAATATTTTGATAAATAAATGAAACTTATTGCAGATTAGTCCACTGCCCATCATGCGGGCCGACTTTGACAAGGTTCTTGCAAGGCAGCGGCCAACTGTGAGCAAAAGTGACCTTGAGGTTCACGAGAGATTCACAAAAGAATTCGGGGAAGAAGGTTAAAAAACGGTGAACACAGGTTCATGTGACATTTATCTTACCAATTTATGTTGGATTACTGTACAAGTTTGAGCATGTTCAAGCTTTTTCCAGGTTAAAAATTGATAAAATTATCGTGTTTTCTTAATCCCGAATTAATGAAAAATCAAGGTGTTATTAATTTTGGTCTTTGGGAATGTGAAGATATGTTTATGTATTTGCAGATGAAGCCAAATTGACTTGTGTCTTATATTTGCTTCCCTTTATTTCCATTTTAGTCTTACAGTTTCAGTGACTTGTAACTTGTGCATTGAAAGCAGTAAGCAGTATTTTTTTTCTCTTAAGGGGGGGTTTATCATGGTTCATTGCCAATGTTATAAAACCCGACTGAACCGGCCTGTCGGACCATGCCCCGTCAAACCAACCGGTTCGTAGTTCATGTTCTAGTTGTTTATTATTGAGTATGTAATGAATACATTGTTTTGTGTCATTACGTGTATGTTTAGGCCGGAGCGAACATAATAGTGAGCGAAGATAGCTAAGTGGTGAATTCAGCTAAGTTCACCAGTTGTTGTAATCGGCAAACTTATTGGGTATATGAGATAAGTTCGGCCTAGGGTTTTAGTTTACTTCCTCCAGCCAAATATATTGTGTTCCGGTGTTGATAGTCTACCGAGTTAGAAGATCAATAAACGAACTATTAGTATACTCTTGTGTTTCTACTCGTAACATTTTTTTGTATATATAGATATCTAAGGGGATCCCGCCCCTTTAGACGATCTTAACAGTCTCTTTTTGATTCGGCTAGGGACCTACAACTGGAACCGGGTAGGCACTAGTTCTTTGGACAACTTGTCTCGTTTTAATAGTATAGTTAGATTTTTGGATTTAATAAGATTAGAAATTTGAAGGTTGATTGCATAGTTCCTTACAGTTTATTAATATATGTAGTCGTTTTTCAAAGAAAAAAGGCTCAGCATAAATTCCTTATAGATGACCTAACGACATTTTATAGTAATGGATGTATGTTGGTGATTTTTAGTGTCACTGAACTATTTGACTATTTAGAATTTACTTAAAAGTTCAAATCAAACTTCGAAATATAGATTGTGCGAGTTAAGAGGCGTAGAGCACACGCCTCTTCATGACTATTTATATAGAGGTTCAAATTGGTAGTACTAGGGATGAGGAAATGACACCGTACTGAATTGGTATTTTTGTTACTTGTACTTTCTGAACCGGTACAAAGTTCATCCGTAGACGGTATCCTCATATCAAGGGTTCTAAGAGAGCAACGCCTACGCGAAGTCTAAGTTCAATGACAACCGAGGGATCAATGCTAACTTAGTTACCATTAATGGAATCTTTTACTGATGTTCCCACTTATATAAATGATATAATTAAGTGTTATAATCGTCAACTACCAATTATCAAATGTAATGTTGTGACTGATCGATCGACCCTTATATAAAGAGATTCATCTAAGTTAATCTGACACAACGAATTAACACTTCAGTTAAGGGTGTAAACGAGTTGAACCACTCGAGATCAGCTCGTTAAAATTTCAAATAGAGTGGAACTTAAAGAACTTAAGCTTTTATGAAGAACAGAGTCGTCTCCAAGGATTTATATACCTTGGCCTAACCGAAATAAAAAGGCTCATATCTTAACAACGAACTATATAAGCTAATTTTTTTAAATGACGCTTAATGTTATAGCAATAAACATAGAATAATATATTATTAAAACCAAATACCGTAATAACTAATGATTTGTGAAACTCTAATAACATTGGATAAAAAAATAGATTTGTCCTTGGTGGCTCGCAGTGGCGTAGTTTAGTTGGGGCCAGGGTTGGCCCTGGCCCCCTCTGTTTTTCGCTTGGTGGTGTAAATCTATTTTTTTCGGTCAAAAATCTTTATACATAGTGTAAATTTACCCGTTTTCGACCGAAATTTTGAGCCCGACCCCCTCTGTTTTTTGCTCAGTAATGTAAATTTATCCTTTTTCGGCCTAAACTTTTTATACATAGTGTAAATTCACCCATTTCCGGCCGAAATTTTGAGCCCGCACCCTCCGTTTTTTCGCTCAGTTGCATAAATGTATCCTTTTTGGGCCAAAAATTTGTATACATAGTGTAAATTTACCCTTTTCCAAACGAAATTTTGAGCGCTCTCCCCCTCTAGTTAAATTTTTTTTAATATATATTAAGTTGGGCCCCTCGACGTGCATATTCAAGCTTCGACATTGGTGGCTGGCTTGGTCAACCGCAGAAGAGCCTGGTGGTCAACAATGAACCACTAGTGGTGGTCGGCTGGGTTAGTCATTGTTCAGGTTTTGTTCAACATTCGCAAAGAATGAAGCAAGCAAAACAGGAATTTCAATCAACAGCTATTTCTTTTATTTTGCATTGGGAGTTTATTTAATTTTTTTTAGTTATTAGTTTTAGTTTGGGCCCAACAATTTAAACTTGATTAAATGGATTATGAATAAAAAAAGAATTTTGGATCCAATAATTATAAGATGGTAAAGATCAAATTTTATATTTTTAAATGTATATATAAAAAATACAGATACAAAAAAATTTGGCCCCAAAAATTATGTGACCTGGCCGACGGTCCGACCGGCACTACCCTCCAGCCGGCCCTGATGAAGAATCATTTAATAAACAAGCACAAGACGGAGCCTCACAATTCGAGCTTGAGCGGGCTTGCAAGCCTAAACAAGTATTTCATTTATATTATTTTTTAAATATAGTTATACAATAACTGTTATCATATATGTACACAAGTGTCAATACAATCTCAAGATTACACCATAAAGTTTCTAGTTGCACTATATCAACATAATGAGACGATGACTCCTATTACAACAAATTGATATCACTACATCACGTAATTATGATGATCCATAGTTTTTCAAATGCTAGTGTTGATATTTCTTTATCTTCCACTTTAATAATGGAAAGCTTCTATTTATTGTCGGTTTCTGATTCTATTTTCATTTTTATATAACGGCGACTTTCTTTTTGTGTTTACGCCATCACACTTTTTAATTTGGAGAGCATCTTTGTCTCACTTTGATCAGACTATGTTGTCTTAACTAACCGAGCTTACACATAGTTTCAGAGTTTGGCTTAGACGTTCCTCAGAAAACCATATCAGAAAGGTATTTGAGATAATTAATTTTTATCCTTAAAATAAGTTTGCACTCATCTTTCTAATAAAAAGATGTGTTTTAAGTTTGTTGTCAAAACAAGACTACAAATAAAATACTAGTTGGATTTCTCGTGAGATGCGATGGGAATTTTGTCGATGTTAGTTTGATTTGTTAAGGTACTGAAGGTCGCTATAGCAGATGAAAAAGTGGAATTGGAAAATGAAAGTCGTGTTATGCCGAAAAGGATATTTACACGTGTTTTACATCGATCAAAAACCATAAAAACAAATACCGGTACTGGTTCCGATAAGACCAACACCGGTATCAATTTTGTCTTGGTTGGAATCGGGTTTGTCATGGTGCTTTATTATGAATACAACTTTGTTTTCAATAAATATATCGAAACGTTTCAGTAAAAATAAACGTACAACCGCGTATATAGATTTTTATGTTAACAAGCAAGTAAAAGTCAAATAGCTAAGTTAAAGACGTATATTTAAAAGATAGAGGTGAAACCGAAACTTAGAAAAAGCAAATGGTAACTATTCATTGCACGAGAATCGAGTGATAAATATTGATATATATTACACTATAAAATTAAATAATATTTTTTATATTTTATCATTAACGTTTGTATTTATTCCACTCATAACCACTTTCAAATATATAAAAAATAAACAAGGGATAAACAATGTTCCTCCAAATACACTAATCTCTTTAAAATTTATCTTTCCTCCGCTCGCGATCAGTTACAACACTATAAAAAAATTTAGAGATCTCTCTCACATAGTTATAGATAAGCTACTATGAATGCTCTTATAAATTTATAATATAATCATTGTACCACTGATGTTCCTGGGTGTTCATACACTAGAAGTTATGTTTCGTACACAAGATAATTATCTAGTAACATGCATGGTTAACCATGATTAGGCAAGATAATATTTCGTCTCTATGCAGGCACTAGACGGGATAACCATGATTGGAAATATTATTTTGAAAGAAGTACGTATCTGTTACAATTTTAATATTTTGTATAACATGTCTATAACTTTCATTGCTCAAGATATTTCAAAAAGAGTGAGGTTTTTGTTTATGTGGTTTGTTCAAATATGCGATTTTATTCCAATAATTTCAAATTTGCTATTTTTTTTCATATGGTTTTATTTCAGTTGCAACTAAACCCGAATTCACTAATCCCGTTAAGTCTGGTTGTTAAACCCACTAGTGTTTCCTTCACATGAGGGGTAGTTTTGTTCTTTTTTTATCCCTTTTTCCCCAAATACAACCCAGCCCCTCACGTGAGAGGACTTGCGAATTAAGACTAGGGTTTATTTGGGAAGAAAAAGAAAAAAACTGCCTCTCATGTGAGGGGCATACCGATGAGTTTAACAACCAGACTTAATGAAATTAATGAATTCAGGTTTAATTGCAAGTAAAATGAAACCACGGGGACAAAAATCGAAATTTTGAAACTATTGGACTAAAACTGCAGATTTGGAAAAACCTCAAGAACAAAAAAACTGTTTACTTTTTCAAAAATATACAATGGTCACATCGACACTCATAAACCTTTTGTATCTAAGATCATTCGTCGTTTGAGATATTTCAAACATATGCATTATTAGTTAGACCATAACACACAACCTAAATTGTATCGTTCATTCAAACCATAGTGATGGTTCATTGCTAAGCGAAGGTGTTTCTCAAACTTCCAATGCTCAACATGAAAATGAGCTAATTTATTATTTATTTTTAATTTCTTCATTTGTAACCATTGGTGGAAAGATTCTATTTCTTGAGCATCATTAAAAACTTGTATTATTGGTGAGGTATAGTTTCTCCACTTAATGTTGCCTCATTTTGGTAATAGTATACCAACGTAGAAAACTCTCTTGTATTCCCCTATAAAAGCAACTCCAACTAACGTTTTCACTCATCACAAACACTATAAGAAATGAGGCTTGTCACGGTTGCTCTCCTAGTGGTGTTAGCGATGGCGGCCACCTCCTGATTGGCTATCGAACACCACAGGAAAGCTTTAAAGGATGATACGAGTGAAAAGATTTCTCAACGAAATCTGACTGAGAGTATAAATAGCTCGGTTGATAACCACCACCACATTCCCCGTCAAGACTATGGAAATTACGGCGGTGGCTCATCTGTTGATGCAAGCAGCCTAGAAAACCACCATCAACTTTCAAGGGATGACTTCAATAATGGTGGTTATGCCGGTGATGCTAACAAAAATGATATAAACCCTTGAAAGTATATATACTTTCGGCAGTGTCATAACAAAGCACCCCTAGTTTTGTAACATATATATTACACAATATGAGGTTGTACTTTCCACTTAAATGGTGTATGTTATGTAGTGATATATAGGAACCTTGTACTATTTAGCCGGATGATCTTTGTACCATACTATAAATAAGTGAAAGGATCATATTGATACTAGTTTGTGTATGACTTGTAATAAAACATTAAAATGATATTCAAGATCATCAACAACTTCATATATACCGCTTGCACGCATAAAACATGCAATATATATGAAGTTATTGATAAAACATACAATATATATGAAGTTATTGATGATCTTTGTTTTCATAAATTAATTACTTGTGCATGAGATTGTTTGGCTTCAGCAAGAGTACTCGAGTTTGAATACAAATTAGTGGATGATTAACTCGAAATACAAGCCAATCTTTGTAAATAAATCTCAATTAAATCGGTTGTGTATATATATACGCACAAGCTAACGTTTACCTTACCATGAACCATAAATGCATTTATACACTTTTATGGAACTTTAGGGCAATGTATTAACACACGTATAAATGTGCACACATATAAATCTCCTTTGGATACGAAATCAACTTAAGCAAATAACTTAAGAAGCAAATAAAAATGTGTATACTTATATCACTACTAAACAAAGAGTATCATTGGCGGCAAGTCCGTCGGTGAAGGTGGATATTGACAAAAACCCATTGGTAGTAAGACGGTCGCAAGAAATATGATCGTGATAATCTCAACTGGAACGTATTATAGATGGATCACCAGCATCTTTTGTAAATTAGCTGAAAAGTGGTCGTTTCAACGGATTACCGATGAAAACAGTAGTGATAAAATACCTAAGTAACGTGTACTGACAATTTTTTTTTAAAAAAAAATTATTGCTATAAAATGCATTCAATAATCCATTGGTAATGATAGTTAATTACAAAATAATAATTTTCGTTCTCGAAAAAAGGAAATATATTATAAAAAGTTTAATTATAGTAAAGTTAATACAAGATACATGATGAAAAAAAATCTAGCTAAGTGACGGACGAGTCAAGAAGGGGTTGTCCAAATCCCAATCATGTCTATGGTCAAAGACCGGTTTTCATCTCTCGATGTGTGGGTCTTGTTGGAAAGCTTCATTATGCCTTTACAATCAAGGAGTAATCTTGGATGAAATTGGCGCATCATGGGTGGCATACGCAGTAAAGAAACTGTTTACCTGAGTTATTCCTCAATTCCCCTCCCTATAGCCTCTTCATCTTTGCGTTTTGTGCTATCACTTCTAGTTTTTTTAAGGCAAAAACTACAAACATTAAACAAATGATTAATACTTTGTTGATAATATAATACTCCCCCCGTCCCATTTTAATTGTCCTAATTTGATTTTTCAAATCTTTTTTGTTTAACTTTGACCGACGATATTTTTGTTTGTGTTATATAATATTTGATGTAAAATATATGAATGGATTGGGTTTTAAATGTATTTTACATTGATATAATTTTCATCAAGTATTATATAACACAAACAAAAATATTGTCGGTCAAAGTTAAACAAAAAAGACTTGAAAATTCAAATTATGACACTTAAAATGGGACGGAGGGAGTAGTTAACTTTAAGGGGTGCTTGAGTCGGCTTTAACCCAAAAGTCCAAAACAATAACCATAATCATAACCAAAACCAACATGTGGGTTAATGGAAAACCATAACCGATTGGTTATGACAGTTTTGATTAATCGATTTTGAAGCTTATAAAGGGTCGTTAACCGTGTATTCTGTGCTAGCTAAAACGACTCAAAACAATATAATTCTGTATTTTTTGGGGCTAAACGTTTGAGCTCGAAATTCTTTTAACTTGAAATAAATTGTTAAATAACATTAAATAAAATACAAATAATCTATAATATTAAAAAAAACATATAATCAGTTCAGTTCAGTTTTAACAGGTATAGAAACATTGTTAATCATAACCGACCCACCATTATAAGATCTAGAAAATCATTTAACTAACCCACCGTTATTTTATACCGTTCAACAATATCATTTCAGTTTCACTGATTAATCTCACAATGTCGGTAGAGTGACAGTATTCATAATATTGATGAGGATGATGGAAATACTACTGAGCACGTTTTCTATTTTTGAGTTATATATTCCTTATTATAATAAAAGTCCATTTATTTTAAGTTGTGTTTTTGTTAGTTATCATATATCGAACTTGAGTTTATAGATGAATAGTAACCTTTCGTTATGAAATGGCCCATGCTGATCATTTGGTGTACACATCAAGTCTCATTATGTAAATGCTACTATTGTTATGAGGCAATTGCAAGTCTGTTAAGATTGTTACACACTCAGAGTCGGTTAAAGTTGTATAAAAGTTGGAAGTGGATGTAAAATCAAGAACAAGACTTTAACTACTATAATTCTATATAATTTATGTTTTGAATTTACTCGGTAGAAAATATATACTATGTATCTTCTGATTTAATTTTATGTGTTGATACAAGTGGATGGTGATACTGTAATAGAGTATATCGTAGCCAGTGACGAAGCCAAGAATATTTCGGCATACATTTCGGTTTTCTACACACTAGGAGAGAACTTTCTAGACCAATACCAATCTTCAAACGTTCCATACGACGTCGTAGTAATAATATTATTATTGAATACTCGTTTTGTCGCTAAACCCCAAAACCCTAATATAAAAGTAGCTAGCAACAACTCTTCTCACAATAACAAACCATTTCCTTATCCACATCCCAGAATCTATCTTTATCTTCTTCTTCAATGGCATCCGCCAATGCAATCTCTACAACTTCAATTCTCTCTTCACACAACAAGGTACCTACTACTACTTTCCACTTCAATTACCCTTGAATTGTGTTATTAATTGTATTATGCAGGGGAGTGTGATTGATGGAAACAAGAGGAGTGTTCAGTTTCAGAAAGTGAACAAGGTGAGACACTCCAACAGGCGGTTTGCGGTTCGAGCTGCTGCCAAAGATATCGAATTTGATCAGCGTTCCAGGGCGAAGATGCAGGCCGGAATCGATAAGCTTGCGGATGTTGTTGGACTTACTCTTGGCCCCAGAGGTATATTCTATTCTACTTTTCGGTTATTAGAATAGAATAGCCTCAACTGAATTAACCAATCGGTTTTTATTCAGTTAGATTTTCAATTTTTCGGTTGAAAATATATGATACATGAAATTGAAATGTAGATATGAATAATAACATGGAGGCATATATGTAAAATATGAAATACATGAAATGGAATTGGAGATATAAAACCTAGAAATATATGAAAGTTTGAATGGTTTAGTTCGGTTAATTTTGGTTAACCGAGGGTACAAAAAGTAATCGATAACTGCTTTTTTGTTAATTTGGTTATTCGTTAATTTCAGTTTGCTTCAGTTAACGTTTTGGTTATTGCTATTTCATGTTTTGTTGGATTTGTTTGTAGGCCTGTAAATGAACCCAATAACATGAACATGGGCATGTTTGTGTTTGTTTATTTAACTTAAAACGAACACGAATACGGACAAATATTTGTATTCATGTCCATTCGTTTAATAAATGCAGATGTTCATGTTTGCTCGATAAAAATCTAAATGAACAGTTCACTGAACGTTTGGTTCATTTAGAGGCCTATTTGTTTGTATTTAGGGTTCAATCAGGTTATACTATGCAATGTAATGTTCATTAAGTGTATGAATTTAAATTTGTCAGGGAGAAATGTTGTATTGGATGAATATGGTTCTCCAAAGGTGGTTAATGATGGAGTTACAATCGCTAGAGCTATTGAGCTACCTGACCCCATGGAGAATGCTGGTGCTGCTCTTATCAGAGAGGTTTGGGACTTGCACTGTTGCATTATGTTTCTGTTTCTATAACTGTTCGATCGGTTTTCGGTTGCTTGTTCTTAGATTCATTGCTATTAGCAGCTGAAGTTTAAGAACAATTACAATATTTAAAAACAATTATCAAAACTGTAATCAATAGATCAATTTTGTAACATCATTCATGTATTTATCAACTGATTTGTACAGGTGGCAAGCAGAACCAATGACTCAGCTGGTGACGGTACAACCACTGCATCGGTTCTTGCCCGTGAGATTATTAAACTCGGTCTCCTGAGTGTCACTTCAGGTGCTAACCCGGTGTCATTAAAGAAAGGTATTGATAAGACGGTAGCGGCTTTAATTGAGCAGCTTGAGAAAAAGGCCCGGCCCGTTAAAGGTCGCGAAGATATTCAAGGTAACATCATGCTTCATTACTTTACTCCCAACTTTCACCATACATGTTCACATCAACTGATCAAATTCTTGAATTTGTTTTCAGCCATTGCTTCAATCTCTGCGGGTAATGATGACGTCATTGGAAGCATGATTGCTGATGCTATTGACAAAGTTGGACCCGACGGTGTCTTGTCTATCGAGTCATCATCTTCTTTTGAGACAACTGTTGATGTTGAAGAAGGAATGGAGGTTTGTAGATTGTAAATTGTGAATTATAAACTGTAATTTCGTATTAATAATATTTGATGATATTGGTTATCTTTTTGCAGATTGATAGAGGATACATATCTCCACAATTTGTTACCAACCCTGAGAAGCTTCTTGTTGAATTCGAGAATGCTAGGGTTCTTATTACGGATCAAAAGATATCAGCAATAAAGGATATTATTCCTATACTTGAACAAACCACTCAATTAAGAGCGCCTTTGTTTATTATTGCTGAAGATATTACCGGTGAGGCTTTGGCTACACTCGTTGTTAACAAACTTCGCGGTATTATTAACGTCGCTGCCATTAAAGCACCCGGTTTTGGTGAGAGAAGAAAGGCTTTGCTTCAAGATATCGCCATAGTGACAGGTAGACTTTTGAGTTTTGAACCATTTGAATTTATGGCCCATCTGACTCGTTTTACCTGTTTGACTCGTTTTATCTGTTTGACCCTGTTGACTCATTTAAGTCGTTTTACCTATTTGATCCATTTGACTCGTTTTACCTGTTTGACCCTTCTGACCTGTATAACTTGTTTTACTTGTTTTGAGATTTGACTTGTTTTACCTGCTTGACCCGTATGACTCGTTTTGTCTGTTTGACCCATTTGACTCGTTCTACCTGTGTGACCCTTCTGACCTGTTTAACTTGTTTTACATGTTTAACCCTTCTGATCTGTTTTGACTCGTTTTACCTGTTTGACCCATTTGACCCGTGTTACCTGTTTGACCAGGATCCGAGTATCTAGCCGGTGACATGGGCCTGCTAATTCAAAATGCCTCAGTGGATCAGCTCGGGACTGCGAGGAAAATCACAGTTACCAAGGACTCAACAACCATAATTGCTGACGCAGCAACGAAGGACGAGATTCAATCAAGAATAGCCCAGATAAAAAAGGAATTGTTTGAGACTGATTCTGTCTATGATACTGAGAAATTGTCTGAACGAATTGCAAAGTTATCGGGTGGGATTGCGGTGATTAAAGTTGGTGCTGCAACCGAAACCGAATTGGAAGACCGTAAGTTGCGTATTGAAGATGCCAAAAATGCAACTTTTGCTGCTATTGAAGAAGGTATAGTGCCAGGTGGCGGTACTGCATTTGTTCATCTATCGACATTGGTTCCAGCCATTAAAGACACAATTGAGGATGCAGATGAACGGTTAGGTGCTGACATCATTCAAAAGGTAAGTCATGCATCATAACTATGGGTGTACATGAAAACTGGATAACCCAACCAAAATGAAGTAAATAAAAAACGGAATTGAGATACATGAACAAATTAATAAACCGATTGGTTCGCTTATGGTTGTTTTGACAATCGATTTTTATGGTTCGGGTAAGGTCATATTTGTTTATATAACCAAATTAACTGAACCACCATGTCAAAAAAAAGTTTATATAATTTCTTATAACATATTAGTTGTCTTTTTTGTAAGAGAATAAAATTAATAATATTGTATTTGACCCGGGTTTTAAATTTTATTAACTGGAATAATATTTTATGATTTTATCTGAGTTAATTGAACCTTCTTTTTCAATAACCTAAAATTATCCAAAACCAATCAGTTATAAAAATCTAAAAGTATAGAAATCATTATGTTTTCGGTTGTAGCTCATAATTGAACCAAATTGACTCATGCTTGCTAAGTTTGTAAACGAAGCGAACAAGCACGATTGGGGCTTGTTCATGTCCATTCGTTTTACTTTACCGGAACGAACATGAGCATTTAAATGAACAGACGTTCTTGTTCATATTTGTTCATTAAGAAAATGGAAGTGTTTGTTTGTGTCCGTTTGTTAACATTATAAACCAACAGCTCACAAACAAAACAAATGAATGGTTCACGAACAAACATATGAACATCAATTTGATTTGAAATTAGTAAACAATTTCAAATAATTTGCATGATCATTTAAACAAGCGTAAACGGATGAACATAAACGAACGTATTTTTGCAGGCATTGGTGGCACCGGCATCTTTAATAGCTCAAAATGCTGGAGTTGAAGGTGAAGTGGTGGTGGAGAAAGTGAAGGAGAGCGAATGGGAGGTTGGTTACAACGCAATGACCGACAAGTATGAGAATTTGGTGGAATCTGGAGTCATTGATCCAGCAAAGGTGACCAGATGTGGTCTGCAAAATGCAGCTTCGGTTGCAGGGATGGTTCTAACCACACAGGCTATTGTGGTTGAGAAGCCTAAGCCTAAGGCACCAGTGGCTGCTGCACCACAAGGGCTTACTGTATGATTGAGAAATTTAGAGGCGGTATTGGACCAAATAGGGTCTGTTTTTTGTACCAGTTTGAGATATTATGGCTTGACGGTATTCGTGTTAATTTTTCTTTACTTGTTTTCTTAGATTACAGCTGCTCGCGTCTTATCGCTTGTTTTTATTATCAAGTATAATCGGTATCTTTCAGTATCCCTATAATTAAGTAAGTGAGCTTAATGCTTCTATGTTGATGTGATAATACTTATATAGTTACTTTCTCTTACCCATTGCTCAATGAAACCTTTTGTCTCCGTTTTCAACTTTGATAAGAAACAGTTTGTTCTGGCATTTACGATTCGATAAACCTTTTTCATACACAAAGCACTCATGCTCTCTCGCCTTCAATCTTCTTAAGGCTCACAAAATGTCTTGAAACTTGTCCTATTTACATTGATTTGAGCAATCGGCGATGGTGATCGCTTCTCAACAATAGTATTCGGCAATGGCAGCTTCTCGACAATAATAATTGAAACTAGGTTGAAGTTGGTTGCGATCAATAGACGCTTGAATATTGGCTATTGTCCAATTTGCCCAACATCCCTAACTCTTGGGTTTGAACATTCTTACTGGCAATGTATCTCCTGTTTTAAGGCACTTCAACGATATGCTCATTGGCCCAAATTTTGCTGCATTTTATCTGGCATACTCACTCCCAAGGCAATTTGGTGCATTAACTTTCCGAATATGCATATAAGACTGATGCCAATGTAGCGACTTCCCTTCTAATGACCTGTTGCATGTTGTAAATTCAGTTGTTCAGGTGTTTCCTCGATGCTGAAGTAAACGCGGTGGTACAACTATCCTTCAACGTCAGGTCGTTAAGTTTGGCACACTCTACCATAGAAAACCTATTGTTGCTGTAGATTGTAGTAAGTGGAAAACAAAGTGTATGCGGGTAAGGAAAAACATTGGAGACAAGTACACAAGGAAGTTTCACACACAAGATGGCACCAAAAGTTGTGTACTTTATGAATAATCAAAGTTATATATGCTACATGGAAACGATATGAATGAGACACGAGCTACCACGAAAGCATAAACGGAAACTACCTACTAATGCCGAAATAAATGTAAAGTAAACTACCCACAATCTAATAAAAAACTAAGTAAACAAAACGAGCCGAAGCTGGGGGGACTTGAGCTGCAGTTAGAGATGGGGATGCGGCTGGAGATGCAAGGAGGGCACGAGCCATGGATGGGAGACGGGTTCACTGCTGTGGTGTAAATTGCATCTTTAACTCGCTCTAAACCACAACTTCTCCCATACTTAAGTTGTCACAAGATTGAAGTAGCTTTGGGTTGTGCAAACTCTTGGTGAACATACCTTCTCAGGAATGAAGTGATAAAGAACCTCAAAATGTTTAGTTCGTCCATGGAAAGTAGCGTTCTCTACAAGTTGAATCGTTAGACTGGTCTTGTAATTCACACGTTGGCCCAAATCCCTTCAATAGTTGAAGAAGCTAGGCACCTTTTTGAGCTGTCTGAGGCCCACGGCTGCAGCTCGGTACTCCGCTTCAATTGTTTTTTTTACTGGTGCTTGTTTTTGTTAGCTAATTTACAGAAGTTAACTGTTAAATCTTGACATAAGTAACTAAACAATTATTGTTCATGTAATAATACTTCTATCCCTAAACATTTATGACCTGAAAAATTAAGATCTTAAAACAATTTTTTGTCTTTTACCCTTGTGAGTTCCTCTTCACTACCAAGATTCTTCATTTGCAATGATTTTAAGATATTAATACATTTATAAAACTAAAAGAAGACGTGAGTTTTGTGTCTGGTTGACCGGTTTCAGATCACACAGAAAAATACCCCCCTTGGTCCATCCGTGAGGCGGGACAATCTCACAAATGGTTCAATTCCGCTTCAAAGGCAGCAAAAGGGTAGCCCATAATCAACCCAAGCTCACGATTGTGTCGGACATAATGTTGGTAAAACAGCCATAGCCTCTCCATCAAGAACAAGAACCCCAGTGTTGTTGTAGCACCTGGTTATAAATTTGGCACTAATCAAAGCGACCAAACAAATTACAAATTAAAAGTTAAAACCCGCTTAAATAAATTAAAATTAAAATTTTGATCTTTGAACCAAATTAAACAAAAAGTTTGGATTTTTAACTCACATGTATTTACTTTTTGATCCTCTAATGCTAGTAGCTTCAACTTCACCAGTAATCTCTTCCTCCACATAAACAGGTAATCTAAAGTGCAACGTTTGTGATGCATATACCGCCCCAGGCTACAAAAACCACAGTTTATAACCATTAGTGTAAACAGGTTGCGTTTAAATCTAAAAAAGTTAAAATCTTTGTGGCGTATGCATAAAAGAAAAGATTAAACAACTTACAAAATGAGTAGCAATGATCCTCGGGAAAAAAGAGGCGACGAGCATTCCAGGAACTATTATATCTTTAAATCCACCATTTCTCGCATATTCAGGATCAAGATGTAACGGGTTTGCATCAAGAGTCACCTTTGAAAAGTCAACAAGATCTTGACTTGAAAATATTCTTGTTTGTTTCAATTTGTCTCCGGTTTTGAGTAATGAAGTTGAGTATCTTGACACTGACATATAGTTAAAAAGTGTGCACTTGATCATGATTATTTTACCTTTATTTTAAAACAAACTGCACCTGTAAAAAAGATTAAAATGGTAATTTATCAATTGATAAAAACAGAGTTGTAAATATCGCTAGGCGCTAATCGGGAGGTGATGTAAAGACTAGCGATTAATAGATACTAATCGGATTGGAACTTTATATGTAATTTTTCAAACTTATATATATACAGTATACACAACATTATACGCATTTCCAACCCTCGTTTGATCATCTTTTATCGCTTAAAACTTGAACGGGTCGATGCCGGAGCTTAAAACTCGGGTTAACGGGTTAAAACTGATTTTAGGTCCGTATAGATAAAATTGCATCGGTAAAGTACCGTTAGCGATTAATCCTGATTTTTACAACACTGGTTAAAAATGAAAGCTTGGCAATGAGATTATGAATGTCTCACATCTCTATGAAGCATTTCATCAAACACTTGGTGTGCAACTCACAACCAAGAATGAAACCCATAAACCCATGACCAAATTGAAACACTATAACATATAATAACACATAACAACAAACAATTCTAAATTCTAAACCACATTGCAACACATAGAGCATTTAACACCAAACAGTTAAATTACAAACCCTAACTGCATATTAACAAAACCATAATAAATTTAAGAACCTGAAGAGATGGTAAACTGAGACAGACTCGAGAGAGCTTTCCGGCTGACGGCGACGGTGACGGCGGGTGTTGGACGGTTTAATTAATTAATTTATTTAGTAATTTTAAAGCTAAAGTAATATAATAAAGTTGGGTCATATGGGCTTTTAGTAAGTTTTAAATTCGTCAAAATTAAAATTATTATATGGGCTTCTAGCCTTCTAGTAATCAGAGGTTCACAAATTGGGTTTTTCAAATGCTCGGGTTCGGGTATAACCAGGTATTGAAAAATCGGATATTGGTAATACCCGGGTCAGGTTCAGGTTCGGGTATTGTCTCTAAAAACCATACCCTATGCATCGGTTCGGTCGGGTATAGAATCGGGTATTCTAAAACCATGTATTTGAATACCCTATTTTCGGGTATTGAAAAAACCCTATTTTCGGGTTTTCCGGGCATTTTTCGGGTATAATCGGATTTTTTAAAAAGTTGCATATTTTAGGGGTATTTTTCGGGTATACATCGGATTTGGAATACATGGTTTCGGGTATTGGAAAATCCCAGTTCCGGGTATGGAACCGGTTCGGGTTTTCGGTATTACCGGGTACAAAACTGGGTCCGGTTCGGGTTTTACTACCGAAATGCATACCCTATCCGTACCCTACGGGGTAGGGTCGGGTATTAAAAAAACCGGTTCCGGATTTTTTTTTTTGGGTTCGGTTTTTTTTTCACCTCTACTGGTAAGTTTTAAATTTATATGCATCAAAATCATTAGTTTTTATATTAACATAATAAAATATTATGATTGCAAGTAAATAATAAATAATGGTGTTATGTAATTAATAGTATCCTACCATTTATTTCGAGTTGTTCTTTGGTCAAGGAGAATGGAGTTGGTGTTTTGAAATCTTAAAATGAGGATCCTGGTTTCATCGATGGGTTTTCAAGGGGAAAAAAAGGAAAACTGAATCGAGAATCAAGAATTGACATTTACTAGAATAAGCAGTTGCTTAAAATTAGCATAAAATAGGTAAACATATGTGATTTTTAAAAGTTGCACTAGAATACCTAAAAAATCTCTAGATATAATTTATATAAATTCGGTACCAATACCGATTCTTACTGCAAAGTAACGGTATCGATACCGCTTTTTACCGATACTGAATTTAAGAAAAAAAATACCAATACCCGTACCGTTTACGATCGGTCGGTACGGTATAGGTATTCGGGGAAAAAAGCTCATCCCTAGTATTTACTATTTTTTTATTAGTATTTATTTTTCTTTAAATAAAAGAAAAAGAAGGTAATAAGACGAAGATACCCTTGACTTAACGTTAAAAACTAACGGAGTTAACAATTTAAACGTAATTGGCAAGAAGCGGAAACGCCAATGGTCCAGTTGCAAAAAAAATTAATAATAAATAAATAAATGGACGAAATTTGCATAATAGACCAAACCTCGGAGATTATTTTGGCACCATACAGTCTATACTCTTTGATATTTATTTGAACCATTATATCTTAAGCAACCCATCCTTAATTACTTAGCAATATGAATATATATCCACCGATGTGTTGTAACAAAACCATGATGATCCATTATGTTTCATATGCAAGTTGGCAAGCGCTTTGGTTAAACAAAACCATCATGTGTTGTAACATCATTGATTCGTTGCAATTTGTTGTTTATACGTGTGAATATTACACATGTGACCGACAAAAAGTTCTCCACCAACGTTTACCAACACTATTCTTAAAAGAAGCTTGAACACTATTATTTTTCCTTCGCTTTTAAGACTTGACTCTAAAACCTCCTCTTCTAAAACTTAAGTGTTTAAAGGCGTTACTTTTGCAGTTTTACTAATAGGCCACCACGTTCAACACTATAAATCAGGGAGGGCAATGAGTCGGGTCTGGGACAGGTCTAGGTATTCCCAGACCTATACCCGATTATAAAACCCCATCCCAGACCTGTCTGATATTTATCGGGTATCAGGTATACCTGTGGGTTTCAGGTATACCCGTTGGTATATTTTAATAATTGATTATTATACTTTCCTACTTTTAAAACAAATACCTTTCTTTATGTTAATGTATATAAAAATTAATAAATAATATATCTATAATATATATAAATGAAAACATAAAAATCTTATGTGTCGCGATGTGGTCGTTCTCCATTTTTTTGGAGTCATCAGATTTGCTTGATTTTTAAATGGAAGCTTCTCATGCATTTGACTCGAATTCAGGGTATGTGTCTTACCAAACCCAGATATTCATTAAACGGGTTATAACATCTCATTAAATTAAAAATTATTCTCACCAAATTATTGATGTAAAAATCCTATAAAATAGGATATACTAAAAATTATTATATGATTTTTCTTTAAAGTATTATTTATAATTAAGAAAACAATTTTATAGTAACAAAAATAAGCGGGTCTTGGGTCTTACCAAACCGAAATAACTTTTAAACCGGGTTACAACATCTTAGTTATTTATGAAATATTTTTTTATCATCAAACTGTAAGTATATTATAAATTTCATTACAATAAATAAAATAAAATCCAAAAATGAATATAAATATTAAAAACGAGTAATGTAAAACAGCCCCCGTAAAACGGGGGATAAAAACTAGTATATATATATACACACACACATAATTATGTCAGGTATATAATCAGGTAAATCGGCTCATATATCGGATAATTGGGTCGGGTAATCAGATATATTAGAAATCCCAGACCCGTCCCAAACCCGCTAAAAATTTCAAAACTAGTCTCAAAACCTAATGGGATGGGTAAGACATGTCCCAATTATGTTGGGTTCGAATATTCCCATAAGGTTTGGATTTCACTGTCATCCCTACTATAAATCCACTATAAATTAGAGATGAATTTGGGATGAACAATTTATATTTAACTTTAAAACTAATGTCTTCAACTTCAAGCATTCTTCACAGTATTTAGGATAGATTTCCGACGGATCAATACTATAAATTCAAAAGTTACTTTTATTTATATGTTGTCTTTAGTCCCTGACAAAAATTAATATTGTAAATAAATTTCGACTCTTTATTATTTCATCAAAAAGAAAAGTTTTATGAAAAAAACAAAACCAAGCCAAGCTTAAATAAGCTCGAGTCCAAGCCCAAACATTAAGTAAACTTGTTTAATAATTGAGCTCATGTTCGGATTTCACTTATTGTGAGCCTAAATTAACCTATTATTTATATAACTTTTGTAAAATGTTATCATAAATAATATCTATCATGTTATATATAAAACTTATAATTAGAAAACATTGAATAATAGTTTAAAATGTATATAATTTGAAGAGGTATGTACCCGCCTCAACACCAATCAAGGCGGGTCAACCCGCAAGATAAAGACATTATGAAGGCACAAAGCCAAAACCCAGGCGCATGGCGCATACAAAACATGCTCAGGCATCATATGCTCGCGCATCACATATGCGCGCGGCGCATATCGCATGCTCTTGCACATCACATATGCTCGCGCGTCACATATGCGCGTGGCGCACCAGCGCGCGGCGCATATCACACGCTCGTGCATATCACACCTGCGCATGAAATATCTGCGCGTGAGAATAAAAAGAAGACTTCGCGCATCCTCAGGATGGGCGCATATCACACGTGCACATAATCAACCTCGTCCTTATCCAAATCAGGGTTAGGGCAACCTTGATTGTGCACGTCAGACAATCTTCTAGAAGGCATCTTTTTAAGGAGTAAGAATATGCTGATGTTGACAGCTGCCAAATGAAAGGTCGACAACTCAGCATGACACATGTGCTACCACATGATTACAACCAACGAGAAAGCGCCAGGTGTCCCAGAGGACACATGGCGCAGTGCGGTTGGAGGAGGCCAACGAGGCTGAGCCCAACCAGTGGAAACCCTAGCACTATAAATACAGCATCAACTCCACTTTGATGACACATTCATTCACACTCAATCATTGACAGTTACAAGCAGTGATATCACATTCAATCATATTGAATCATACTCACTCACAGTCAGTTACAGAAAGACACACAGTCACATCATCAAGGGTATTCAGCGATTCAGCAATACTCTTGAGATTCACTTACATACAACATTATTATCTTCTCCAAAAGATACTGATTCTCACGCCGGAGGGTTACCCCAAAGAGGACCCCTCTGTCCCTTTCTGAGGGGTAAGTAACGGCGCTGTTCATTTTGTAGGTGGAAGAACTCGGATCCAGAAGAACCATCGGTGAAATAGTTTAATCACACCCGAGGAAAGTAGATTTGCTACCAGTGAGTAGATCCACGTTTCTTCATTGGCGCCATCCACTGTTACAAACGGCAATCAGATCTCATCCAGATCTAAAAAATTCAATCACCATGGTTTCTGGAGTTCGTAACGTTGATCAAGCTCTGGAGGATATTGAACGTGAGGGTGTTAACGACGGACAGCAGGTTCTGAGGGTTCCGCGTGATTCTACGCGTACCACCAGCAACCGTCCCTTCGTCACAACCCCTCACGGCCAGACTGAAACTCCTCCAGACGATCGCACGTTACAAAATATGGCCGGCGCGAAGCTGAAGGGACCAATGGGTCCAGAAGATGAAGCAGACGATCCGAATGAATGGCTCATAAATGAGCAACGGCGTCTGATGGAAAAGTACACTGAAATGATCAAACAGAAGAAGCTAGCCGACCAAACACAAAGGCAAGCGATGGAGAAGCAGCCCACAAAAAGGCCGCGCGCGCCGGAAGAAGGGCATTCTGTTCACACTGCACACACAGAGTTCAGTGATGAAGAGGTGCATAGCATGAGAAAGACAAGGGATACTCATGCAGGAGGCTCGCAGCTCCGCGCGCCTGTGAACATGGCGCCAGGAGCCAGAGCAGATCCGGATCTGCACATGCCATACAGCCCACCGGTCAGAGGGCAAGTGGACGTAACCACACCCTACAGACCAGCCATCCTGGTAAAACACTCAAAGTTTACTGCGCGCATCGCGCAGGCTCCCATCCAGCATAAGACCAAGATGCCAAGTGGTCTGGGGAAATATGATGGCACGACAGATCCAGATGACTTTTTGCAAGGTTTCTATAACACGGGAAACCTAGAGAGCTGGACGATGCCAACGTGGTGTCATATGTTTGCCCGCTGCCTCACGGGCGCAGCGCGAGTATGGTTCGAGAGCTTGCCGACAGGGCAAATTGATGGGTTCGAGGAACTATTAGAAAAGTTCCAGGCCCACTTCGTACAGCAGCGCAGGCACACGCGCGATCCTGATGACATCATGCACTGCATCCGCAGGAATGATGAAACGATTGAAGATTACATCACTCGTTTCAATCAGGAGTCCCTGGCAATCGGGGGCATAACTGAGCAGCTCCTGCGCGTGGCCTTTATACAAGGCGCGCGCAGTGATCAGTTACGACGAGCTCTCGTAAGCAAAGATGGTATGCCCACCACGTGGGCCAAGTTAATGGAGGCATCGCGAGTTTTCGCGAGAAATGAGAAACAGATTGCCCAAGATAGGGCAAGAGAAAGAGCGCATCAGGCTGAATCACCGCGCAGCAAAGAGAAGAGGGCCAAACAGAACTCTGTATGGTCCAGGTTGCAGCCAACAAGTTTTTCTTCCGCGGAAAAACAAGCGCAACCAAGCTCACCCCAGCCCCAAAAGGATGCTCGTAAACACGGGGAGGGTGACAAGAGGGAGGGCGGCAGAGATCCTAGCAGACCTCTGCCAAGAATATGGACTCCTCTCACTAAAACACCTTCACAGGTGTTAAGTACTGAGAATGTCCAATTCAAGCCTCCCAAGCAACTACACTACAAGGGGCCGCAAAACAGTGGTAAATATTGTGAATTTCACAGGTCCCCGGGCCACAACACCGACGCATGCCATCATTTAAAGGATGCGATCGAGAAGGATGTAAAGTCTGGCAGGCTGGCTCACTTGGTGAAAAACCAAAGAATAGAAGATGAGCAACCGGAGGGAGCCTCTGCCAGCAAGAAGTACAAAAGAATCTGTGTGGCTGAGGGGGGACGACAAGGGCAGACGTCAAGAAAGAGAAGCGCGCAAATTCACGGAGATTGGCGCGAGCAGCAAGTCATCTTCCCAAGAATCAGGGGAGGCCCTTCAATAAGCAGTCCTCTCGTTATTACCACACACATTGCTCATTACGAAGTGTCAAAGGTCCTGGTGGACACTGGAAGCGAATCTGACATTATGTATGAGCAGTGTTTCAGAAAGTTAGACCCGGCAGACCAAGCTCGGCTCGAAATTGTGAACGCACCAATCTGTGGTGTCTCAAATGAAATCATACATCCCCTAGGCCAGATTCAATTTGAACTAACTATGGGGGATGATGAGCACAAGCGAGCCGAAGTTGTTAACTTCTTGGTCTTGCCCACCACGTCATGCCACAATATGATCCTGGGTAGGGGAACAATTGCCCAATTTAATGCTGTACCATCGCCAGCGCACGGCGCATTGGGGATCCCTACACCAACAGGCGTAGCATTTGTTTACCGCGATCATTTGTGCGCAGTGACAACCACGCCGCGGGAAGGGAGAATGAAACTTCCAACGGCGGACAATGCGCCAGAGAAGTGGATTTTAAACCCAAAATTCCCCGACCAAACGGTCACAATTGGCGCTACCATTTCAGACGACACGAGATTGAGAGTGAAAAGGTTGCTCACAAAATACATGTCGGTCTTCGCGTGGCAACACTCCGATATGACTGGGGTCCCGCGAGACTTGGCGCAACACTCTCTTAACACGTTCAAGTCGGTGGAGCCAATTGCTCAGAAGAAGAGAATCATGGGGGATGAAAAGGCGAAGGCCATGAATGAGCAAGTTGAGGACTTGTTGCGCGCAAACATTATCCGCCCGATCCGATACCAGACGTGGGTAGCCAATCCTGTGATGGTAAAGAAAAGCAACGGGTCATGGAGGATGTGTATTGACTTCAAGGACCTCAACAAAGCATGTCCGAAAGACTGTTACCCACTACCAAACATCGACGCAAAGGTGGACTCCGTGGCGCCTTTCAAGCTCAAATGTTTCCTGGATGCCTACAAAGGCTATCACCAGATTCAAATGGCACCACAGGATGAAGACAAGACGGCCTTCAGAACCGACAAGGGTGTTTTTTGTTACACAAAAATGCCCTTTGGTTTAAAGAATGCGGGCGCAACCTATCAGAGACTTATGGATTCGGTTTTCAGTGAACAAATCGGAAGAAATCTAGAAGTCTACGTCGATGATTTGGTGATCAAGAGCAGGGAGGAGAGACAAATGCTCAACGACATCGAGGAAACTCTTCAGCGCCTAACGGAAGTTAACATGAAGCTCAACCCGAGCAAATGTACTTTTGGCGCGGAAGAGGGGAAATTTCTTGGTGTAATGGTCACTAAGGAGGGTTTCAAGGTGAATCCTGAGAAGGTGGAAGCCATCCTTGACATGCCTTCACCATCCACCATGAAAGAGGTTCAGAAGCTGAATGGTAGATTGGTGTCAATCAACAGGTTCCTAGCGAACCACGCCAGCAAATCTACTCCATTCGTTAACACCTTGAGGAACTGTTTGAAGAAGAGCCAATTCAAGTGGACGCCTGAGGCTGAGCAAGCTTTCAATGAGATAAAAGAATGTCTCATAAAGCTGCCCGCGCTCACAGCCCCACTTCCTGGCGAAACCCTTACATTGTACTTGTCAGCTGGAGATCGCGCCATTGGCGCAGTATTATTGGTGGATCGCAAGGGGATCCAAACGCCAATATACTATGTGAGTCGAGTGCTCACAGACCCTGAGACGCGCTATTCCATCATGGAAAAATTAGTTTTGTCACTAACACACGCGTCGCGCAAGCTACATAGATATTTCAATGGTCATCCTATTGAAGTACTGACTGGTTACAACATCCAGCAAGTCTTGCGACGTCCCGCGCTCTCCGGAAGGCTGACAAAGTGGGCGCTGGAATTAGGTGAACACACGATCACTTATAAGCCCCGTCCAGCAATAAAGGGTCAAGTTTTGGCGGATTTCATCACGGAAATCCCAGAGGGAAAGATTGAAGAAGCTCAGCGCGAGGTAGACCCTCCGCGACCAAATGATGAAGAAGATGTTTGGAGGCTGTTCACTGATGGAGCCTCCAACAGCGAAGGGTCTGGCGCAGGTCTCAAACTGGTGGACCCTGATAATCATGAATATACTTATGCTATCAGGTTGGACTTCAAGAGTACCAACAATGAGGCTGAGTATGAAGCCCTGCTGGCTGGTCTGCGCATCGCGCGCAAGTTTGGGGTTAAAAGACTAGAGGCGCATGTTGATTCTTACTTGGTAGCTGCTCAGGTCAACGGCCTATATGACGCCAAGGAGAACACAATGCCTCTGTATCTAGAGCAGGCAAAAAAGCTCGTTGAGCAGTTTGACTTCTTCAGAATCATACACATCTCGCGAAGCGAAAACAAGTCCGCAGACGCGTTGAGTAAAATGGCATCAAATAATTTTGATCACTTTGGCAAAGATGTCAGGGTGGAAATAATGAGCAGCCCGTCAGTGCAAACGCAATCGGTCCTGGTAATTCATACAACTCCTTCATCCTGGATAACTCCAATAATGGAATTCCTGAAAGAGGGGAAGTTACCGGATGATCGCGCACAGGCGAGAAAGATAAGACACAAGGCGCAGAACTATGAACTACTTGATGGTACAGTGTATCGGCGCTCTTATCTTGGACCGCTCATGAAATGCCTGGATGCGGAAGAAGCAAGCTATGTGATTAGGGAGATTCATGAAGGAATCTGTGGAATTCACGCTGGTCCGCGCATGGTGGTTGCCAAGGCGATGAGCTCAGGCTACTATTGGCCAGGCATGTACTTGGATGCGCTAAAAGAAATCCAAAAATGCAAGGCATGTCAGAGCCACGCGCCAAACACCATGCGTCCAAAGAACAACTTGATTCCAGTCACCTCCGCATGGCCTTTCCACAAATGGGCCATTGATATTGTGGGGCCCCTGCCGCAAACGCAAGGGCGAGTGAAATTTTTGGTAGTGGCGATAGACTATTTCACAAAATGGGTTGAAGCCAAGCCACTAGCAAAAATCACAGCGGAGGCGATGAAGCAATTTATCTGGAGCCACATCATTTGCCGTTTTGGCCTTCCTATGGAAATTGTGAGCGACAATGGCAAACAATTCACTGACAGGAAGATGTCAAGCTGGCTCAAAGAATTGCACATCAACCAAATCTTCACGTCCGTCTACCACCCTCAGGGGAATGGCCAAGTGGAGCGCGCGAATCAAAGTTTGCTAAATGGGCTGAAGAAAAGATTGGAGGGAGAATCCCATTCTTGGCTCGAAGAGTTACCTAATGTCTTGTGGGCGCACAGGACATTAAGCAAAACTAGCAATGGCGAATCCCCGTTCAGCCTAACCTATGGGACAGAGGCTATGATCCCAGCGGAAATTGGATGCCCATCCCATAGGGTACTCATGATGAGCAAAACTGATAACGACCGCGAAAGAAGATTGGACCTTAACTTGCTTGAAGGGCGCAGAGAAGCGGCTATCATTACTGAGGCCAGATACAAGAAAAAGCTGGAAAAGTATTATAATCAGCGCGTTAAAGAGTGCCACTTCAAGAAAAATGATTTTGTCCTTCGAAACAATGAAGCTAGTCGCGCAATACCCCCAGGAAAAATGTCCCCCAATTGGGAGGGACCTTATCAAATTTCAGAAGATCTGGGGAAAGGCGCGTACGCTTTAAAAGATTTGAGCGGAAAAAAGATACCGCGCGCGTGGAACGCGGCACAACTTAGAAAATGCTTCATGTAAAAAGTTCAAATTTGTAATCAAGGCTTTTAAGCCATCATGAATGCTGATTCGCGCTATCTTTCAATATTGGTTCTATTACCTTTGCAT